>NW_026062439.1:0-84813 GCF_023897955.1 Schistocerca gregaria
ATGCTGTACCGCTTTGGCAAATGCTTTATCTGCGCCATTCGCCTTAATCGCATCTGAAAGTAATTCTTAAAAAAACGCCTGTCGCTAATTGTTCGTCATCACAGGTACTGTTTGCTATACGGCCACGACGCGCAACTGATTTCCAAAATTAAACTTTCTCCTGTTAGGATGGAACTTACGATTCCTGGTTTGATAGAACACTGCTCTACCGCTGAGCTAAAGAGGCGCGACCTAGCGGTACTCTTGGGTACTTCGTCTTTACGGTCGTCTGCATCATCCGACTTCAGCTGACAACACTTCATATTACCAGCTAATATTTGCAGCTATGACGACCCATTACTGCTTGGCTACACATCTGACACGTAACCGATGTGCTCTCCAAACAACAACACTTGCATTTCAGAACATGTCTTTCACACATGTCTACAAAATCACCTTCACCTTCAAATACAGCTTCCTTGCGACTGACAGAGTCGTAGGCAAAGTTTAAAGTTGCTATTTCCATTAAATCTCGTTAATCAGAAAAACGGTAATTTACACTTGCAGCGGAACAAAATTCCGTTCCGACCAGCGTCTGGCTCGAACCCACGACACTGGGATTAAGAGTCTGACGCTCTACCGACTGAGCTAGCCGGCTACCTCGGTGAATATCTGCCGGGTAGCACGTCACGCAGTACTCGTTTGGGTTGGGTGGTCCCATACAGAATCTCTCCATGATGCCTAATGTTTTCCTAACGTCACACTCGTCACGTACTTCACTTTTATGTCATAATCATTTGTGAGAGGTACAGAAATTGCATGACAACATGCAGAGCTAGTGGCGTCAAAATTAACGCACATACTTTATGTGACTCAAAAGCCGAACGAGTTACTTTCCGACGTTGTTTTAGATGTGCAAGTGATAGTCAAAACTCGCTGTGTCGGCACTCTGCCGACCATTTCGCTAGTTAACACCGGTCTTGTTGTGTGTGTTTCAAGCTCAAGAGCATCTCCAAGCAAAAAATGGTCAACAGCAACATTCAGACGGTTTCGTACTGCTCAATTGCTACATTAAAACGTTATGTTTCTTTTTCAGAACTGGAAAAACACAAGCGTGACAGCATTCGAACCTGTAATCTTCAGATCCGAAGTCCGACGGCTTATCCATTAGGCCACACGGTCACTGACGACCAACATTTACATGTATACGACTCATCTCGAAACGCTCACACCCCTGAGGATTTGTGTTTTCGTTCTACACAGCCGCTGCCCCTTGCTCTTTCCCACCCATTCGTTACATTCAACCTCTGACGAGACCGACCAAATATAGACTGAGAAACAACACCACACACTTTGTGCATTCGGAATCGAAGGCAGGGCGTCCCTCGCCGCATTTGCTACGATTGCCATTTGCTACTTCTGCAGAAGCGGCGGCGGCGGCGACGACGACGACGACGACGACGACGACGAATATCGCGAGAGGCTCTGAGATATGTGAGAAATACATCTATAAAATGTAATTCAGACTGCCTCGTCCCACCTTATGCTGTACCGCTTTGGCAAATGCTTTATCTGCGCCATTCGCCTTAATCGCATCTGAGAGTGATTCTTAAAAAAACGCCTGTCGCTAATTGTTCGTCATCACAGGTACTGTTTGCTATACGGCCACGACGCGCAACTGATTTCCAAAATTCATCTTTCTCCTGTGAGGATGGAACTTACGACCCCTGGTTTATTAGACCAGTGCTCTACCACTGAGCAAAAGACGCGCGGCCTAGCGGTACTCTTGGGTACTTCGGCCTTACGGTCGTCTGCATCATCAGACTTTAGCTGACAACACTTCATATTACCGGCTAATATTTGCAGCTATGGCGACAAATTACTGCTTGACTACACATCTGACACGTAACCGATGTGCTCTCCAAACAACAACACTTGCATTTCAGAACATTCCTTTCACACATGTCTACAAAATCACCTTCACCTTCAAATACAGCTTCCTTGCGACTGACAGAGACGTAGGCAAAGTTTAAAGTTGCTATTTCCATTAAATCTCGTTAATCAGAAAAACGGTAATTTACACTTGCAGCGGAACAAAATTCCGTTCCGCTCAGCGTCTGGCTCGAACCCACGACCCTGGGATTAAGAGTCTGACGCTCTACCGACTGAGCTAGCCGGCTACCTCGGTGAATACCTGCCGGGTAGCACGTCACACAGTACTCGTTTGGGTTGGGTGGTCCCATACAGAATCTCTCCATGATGCCTAATGTTTTCCTAACGTCACACTCGTCACGTACTTCACTTTTATGTCATAAGCATTTGTGAGAGGTAAAGAAATTGCATGACAACATGCAGAGCTAGTGGCGTCAAAATTAACGCACATACTTTATGTGACTCAAAAGCCGAACGAGTTACTTTCCGACGTTGTTTTAGATGTGCAAGTGATAGTCAAAACTCGCTGTGTCGGCACTCTGCCGACCATTTCGCTAGTTAACACCGGTCTTGTTGTGTGTGTTTCAAGCTCAAGAGCATCTCCAAGCAAAAAATGGTCAACAGCAACATTCAGACGGTTTCGTACTGCTCAATTGCTACATTAAAACGTTATGTTTCTTTTTCAGAACTGGAAAAACACAAGCGTGACAGCATTCGAACCTGTAATCTTCAGATCCGAAGCCCGACGCCTTATCCATTAGGCCACACGGTCACTGACGACCAATATTTACATGTATACGACTCATCTCGAAACGCTCACACCCCTGAGGATTTGTGTTTTCGTTCTACACAGCCGCTGCCCCTTGCTCTTTCCCACCCATTCGTTACATTCAACCTCTGACGTGACCGACCAAATATAGACTGAGAAACAAGACCACACACTTTGTGCATTCGGAATCGAAGGCAGGGCGTCCCTCGCCGCATTTGCTACGATTGCCATTTGCTACTTCTGCAGAAGCGGCGGCGGCGGCGACGACGACGACGACGACGACGACGACGACGACGACGACGACGAATATCGCGAGAGGCTCTGAGATATGTGAGAAATACATCTATAAAATGTAATTCAGACTGCCTCGTCCCACCTTATGCTGTACCGCTTTGGCAAATGCTTTATCTGCGCCATTCGCCTTAATCGCATCTGAGAGTGATTCTTAAAAAAACGCCTGTCGCTAATTGTTCGTCATCACAGGTACTGTTTGCTATACGGCCACGACGCGCAACTGATTTCCAAAATTCATCTTTCTCCTGTGGGGATGGAACTTACGACCCCTGGTTTATTAGACCAGTGCTCTACCACTGAGCAAAAGACGCGCGGCCTAGCGGTACTCTTGGGTACTTCGGCCTTACGGTCGTCTGCATCATCAGACTTTAGCTGACAACACTTCATATTACCGGCTAATATTTGCAGCTATGGCGACAAATTACTGCTTGACTACACATCTGACACGTAACCGATGTGCTCTCCAAACAACAACACTTGCATTTCAGAACATGTCTTTCACACATGTCTACAAAATCACCTTCACCTTCAAATACAGCTTCCTTGCGACTGACAGAGACGTAGGCAAAGTTTAAAGTTGCTATTTCCATTAAATCTCGTTAATCAGAAAAACGGTAATTTACACTTGCAGCGGAACAAAATTCCGTTCCGCTCAGCGTCTGGCTCGAACCCACGACCCTGGGATTAAGAGTCTGACGCTCTACCGACTGAGCTAGCCGGCTACCTCGGTGAATACCTGCCGGGTAGCACGTCACACAGTACTCGTTTGGGTTGGGTGGTCCCATACAGAATCTCTCCATGATGCCTAATGTTTTCCTAACGTCACACTCGTCACGTACTTCACTTTTATGTCATAAGCATTTGTGAGAGGTAAAGAAATTGCATGACAACATGCAGAGCTAGTGGCGTCAAAATTAACGCACATACTTTATGTGACTCAAAAGCCGAACGAGTTACTTTCCGACGTTGTTTTAGATGTGCAAGTGATAGTCAAAACTCGCTGTGTCGGCACTCTGCCGACCATTTCGCTAGTTAACACCGGTCTTGTTGTGTGTGTTTCAAGCTCAAGAGCATCTCCAAGCAAAAAATGGTCAACAGCAACATTCAGACGGTTTCGTACTGCTCAATTGCTACATTAAAACGTTATGTTTCTTTTTCAGAACTGGAAAAACACAAGCGTGACAGCATTCGAACCTGTAATCTTCAGATCCGAAGCCCGACGCCTTATCCATTAGGCCACACGGTCACTGACGACCAATATTTACATGTATACGACTCATCTCGAAACGCTCACACCCCTGAGGATTTGTGTTTTCGTTCTACACAGCCGCTGCCCCTTGCTCTTTCCCACCCATTCGTTACATTCAACCTCTGACGAGACCGACCAAATATAGACTGAGAAACAAGACCACACACTTTGTGCATTCGGAATCGAAGGCAGGGCGTCCCTCGCCGCATTTGCTACGATTGCCATTTGCTACTTCTGCAGAAGCGGCGGCGGCGGCGACGACGACGACGACGACGACGACGACGACGAATATCGCGAGAGGCTCTGAGATATGTGAGAAATACATCTATAAAATGTAATTCAGACTGCCTCGTCCCACCTTATGCTGTACCGCTTTGGCAAATGCTTTATCTGCGCCATTCGCCTTAATCGCATCTGAGAGTGATTCTTAAAAAAACGCCTGTCGCTAATTGTTCGTCATCACAGGTACTGTTTGCTATACGGCCACGACGCGCAACTGATTTCCAAAATTCATCTTTCTCCTGTGAGGATGGAACTTACGACCCATGGTTTATTAGACCAGTGCTCTACCACTGAGCAAAAGACGCGCGGCCTAGCGGTACTCTTGGGTACTTCGGCCTTACGGTCGTCTGCATCATCAGACTTTAGCTGACAACACTTCATATTACCGGCTAATATTTGCAGCTATGGCGACAAATTACTGCTTGACTACACATCTGACACGTAACCGATGTGCTCTCCAAACAACAACACTTGCATTTCAGAACATGTCTTTCACACATGTCTACAAAATCACCTTCACCTTCAAATACAGCTTCCTTGCGACTGACAGAGACGTAGGCAAAGTTTAAAGTTGCTATTTCCATTAAATCTCGTTAATCAGAAAAACGGTAATTTACACTTGCAGCGGAACAAAATTCCGTTCCGCTCAGCGTCTGGCTCGATCCCACGACCCTGGGATTAAGAGTCTGACGCTCTACCGACTGAGCTAGCCGGCTACCTCGGTGAATACCTGCCGGGTAGCACGTCACACAGTACTCGTTTGGGTTGGGTGGTCCCATACAGAATCTCTCCATGATGCCTAATGTTTTCCTAACGTCACACTCGTCACGTACTTCACTTTTATGTCATAAGCATTTGTGAGAGGTAAAGAAATTGCATGACAACATGCAGAGCTAGTGGCGTCAAAATTAACGCACATACTTTATGTGACTCAAAAGCCGAACGAGTTACTTTCCGACGTTGTTTTAGATGTGCAAGTGATAGTCAAAACTCGCTGTGTCGGCACTCTGCCGACCATTTCGCTAGTTAACACCGGTCTTGTTGTGTGTGTTTCAAGCTCAAGAGCATCTCCAAGCAAAAAATGGTCAACAGCAACATTCAGACGGTTTCGTACTGCTCAATTGCTACATTAAAACGTTATGTTTCTTTTTCAGAACTGGAAAAACACAAGCGTGACAGCATTCGAACCTGTAATCTTCAGATCCGAAGCCCGACGCCTTATCCATTAGGCCACACGGTCACTGACGACCAATATTTACATGTATACGACTCATCTCGAAACGCTCACACCCCTGAGGATTTGTGTTTTCGTTCTACACAGCCGCTGCCCCTTGCTCTTTCCCACCCATTCGTTACATTCAACCTCTGACGTGACCGACCAAATATAGACTGAGAAACAAGACCACACACTTTGTGCATTCGGAATCGAAGGCAGGGCGTCCCTCGCCGCATTTGCTACGATTGCCATTTGCTACTTCTGCAGAAGCGGCGGCGGCGGCGACGACGACGACGACGACGACGACGAATATCGCGAGAGGCTCTGAGATATGTGAGAAATACATCTATAAAATGTAATTCAGACTGCCTCGTCCCACCTTATGCTGTACCGCTTTGGCAAATGCTTTATCTGCGCCATTCGCCTTAATCGCATCTGAGAGTGATTCTTAAAAAAACGCCTGTCGCTAATTGTTCGTCATCACAGGTACTGTTTGCTATACGGCCACGACGCGCAACTGATTTCCAAAATTCATCTTTCTCCTGTGAGGATGGAACTTACAACCCCTGGTTTATTAGACCAGTGCTCTACCACTGAGCTAAAGAGGCGGGGCCTAGCGGTACTCTTGGGTACTTCGTCCTTAGGGTCGTCTGCATCATCAGACTTTAGCTGACAACACTTCATATTACCGGCTAATATTTGCAGCTATGGCGACAAATTACTGCTTGACTACACATCTGACACGTAACCGATGTGCTCTCCAAACAACAACACTTGCATTTCAGAACATGTCTTTCACACATGTCTACAAAATCACCTTCACCTTCAAATACAGCTTCCTTGCGACTGACAGAGACGTAGGCAAAGTTTAAAGTTGCTATTTCCATTAAATCTCGTTAATCAGAAAAACGGTAATTTACACTTGCAGCGGAACAAAATTCCGTTCCGCCCAGCGTCTGGCTCGAACCCACGACACTGGGATTAAGAGTCTGACGCTCTACCGACTGAGCTAGCCGACTACCTCGGTGAATACCTGCCGGGTAGCACGTCACACAGTACTCGTTTGGGTTGGGTGGTCCCATACAGAATCTCTCCATGATGCCTAATGTTTTCCCAACGTCACACTCGTCACGTACTTCACTTTTATGTCATAATCATTTGTGAGAGGTAAAGAAATTGCATGACAACATGCAGAGCTAGTGGCGTCAAAATTAACGCACATACTTTATGTGACTCAAAAGCCGAACGAGTTACTTTCCGACGTTGTTTTAGATGTGCAAGTGATAGTCAAAACTCGCTGTGTCGGCACTCTGCCGACCATTTCGCTAGTTAACACCGGTCTTGTTGTGTGTGTTTCAAGCTCAAGAGCATCTCCAAGCAAAAAATGGTCAACAGCAACATTCAGACGGTTTCGTACTGCTCAATTGCTACATTAAAACGTTATGTTTCTTTTTCAGAACTGGAAAAACACAAGCGTGACAGCATTCGAACCTGTAATCTTCAGATCCGAAATCCGACGCCTTATCCATTAGGCCACACGGTCACTGACGACCAACATTTACATGTATACGACTCATCTCGAAACGCTCACACCCCTGAGGATTTGTGTTTTCGTTCTACACAGCCGCTGCCCCTTGCTCTTTCCCACCCATTCGTTACATTCAACCTCTGACGAGACCGACCAAATATAGACTGAGAAACAAGACCACACACTTTGTGCATTCGGAATCGAAGGCAGGGCGTCCCTCGCCGCATTTGCTACGATTGCCATTTGCTACTTCTGCAGAAGCGGCGGCGGCGGCGACGACGACGACGACGACGACGACGACGACGAATATCGCGAGAGGCTCTGAGATATGTGAGAAATACATCTATAAAATGTAATTCAGACTGCCTCGTCCCACCTTATGCTGTACCGCTTTGGCAAATGCTTTATCTGCGCCATTCGCCTTAATCGCATCTGAGAGTGATTCTTAAAAAAACGCCTGTCGCTAATTGTTCGTCATCACAGGTACTGTTTGCTATACGGCCACGACGCGCAACTGATTTCCAAAATTCATCTTTCTCCTGTGAGGATGGAACTTACGACCCCTGGTTTATTAGACCAGTGCTCTACCACTGAGCAAAAGACGCGCGGCCTAGCGGTACTCTTGGGTACTTCGGCCTTACGGTCGTCTGCATCATCAGACTTTAGCTGACAACACTTCATATTACCGGCTAATATTTGCAGCTATGGCGACAAATTACTGCTTGACTACACATCTGACACGTAACCGATGTGCTCTCCAAACAACAACACTTGCATTTCAGAACATGTCTTTCACACATGTCTACAAAATCACCTTCACCTTCAAATACAGCTTCCTTGCGACTGACAGAGACGTAGGCAAAGTTTAAAGTTGCTATTTCCATTAAATCTCGTTAATCAGAAAAACGGTAATTTACACTTGCAGCGGAACAAAATTCCGTTCCGCTCAGCGTCTGGCTCGAACCCACGACCCTGGGATTAAGAGTCTGACGCTCTACCGACTGAGCTAGCCGGCTACCTCGGTGAATACCTGCCGGGTAGCACGTCACACAGTACTCGTTTGGGTTGGGTGGTCCCATACAGAATCTCTCCATGATGCCTAATGTTTTCCTAACGTCACACTCGTCACGTACTTCACTTTTATGTCATAAGCATTTGTGAGAGGTAAAGAAATTGCATGACAACATGCAGAGCTAGTGGCGTCAAAATTAACGCACATACTTTATGTGACTCAAAAGCCGAACGAGTTACTTTCCGACGTTGTTTTAGATGTGCAAGTGATAGTCAAAACTCGCTGTGTCGGCACTCTGCCGACCATTTCGCTAGTTAACACCGGTCTTGTTGTGTGTGTTTCAAGCTCAAGAGCATCTCCAAGCAAAAAATGGTCAACAGCAACATTCAGACGGTTTCGTACTGCTCAATTGCTACATTAAAACGTTATGTTTCTTTTTCAGAACTGGAAAAACACAAGCGTGACAGCATTCGAACCTGTAATCTTCAGATCCGAAGCCCGACGCCTTATCCATTAGGCCACACGGTCACTGACGACCAATATTTACATGTATACGACTCATCTCGAAACGCTCACACCCCTGAGGATTTGTGTTTTCGTTCTACACAGCCGCTGCTCCTTGCTCTTTCCCACCCATTCGTTACATTCAACCTCTGACGTGACCGACCAAATATAGACTGAGAAACAAGACCACACACTTTGTGCATTCGGAATCGAAGGCAGGGCGTCCCTCGCCGCATTTGCTACGATTGCCATTTGCTACTTCTGCAGAAGCGGCGGCGGCGGCGACGACGACGACGACGACGACGACGACGAATATCGCGAGAGGCTCTGAGATATGTGAGAAATACATCTATAAAATGTAATTCAGACTGCCTCGTCCCACCTTATGCTGTACCGCTTTGGCAAATGCTTTATCTGCGCCATTCGCCTTAATCGCATCTGAGAGTGATTCTTAAAAAAACGCCTGTCGCTAATTGTTCGTCATCACAGGTACTGTTTGCTATACGGCCACGACGCGCAACTGATTTCCAAAATTCATCTTTCTCCTGTGAGGATGGAACTTACAACCCCTGGTTTATTAGACCAGTGCTCTACCACTGAGCTAAAGAGGCGCGGCCTAGCGGTACTCTTGGGTACTTCGTCCTTAGGGTCGTCTGCATCATCAGACTTTAGCTGACAACACTTCATATTACCGGCTAATATTTGCAGCTATGGCGACAAATTACTGCTTGACTACACATCTGACACGTAACCGATGTGCTCTCCAAACAACAACACTTGCATTTCAGAACATGTCTTTCACACATGTCTACAAAATCACCTTCACCTTCAAATACAGCTTCCTTGCGACTGACAGAGACGTAGGCAAAGTTTAAAGTTGCTATTTCCATTAAATCTCGTTAATCAGAAAAACGGTAATTTACACTTGCAGCGGAACAAAATTCCGTTCGGCCCAGCGTCTGGCTCGAACCCACGACACTGGGATTAAGAGTCTGACGCTCTACCGACTGAGCTAGCCGGCTACCTCGGTGAATACCTGCCGGGTAGCACGTCACACAGTACTCGTTTGGGTTGGGTGGTCCCATACAGAATCTCTCCATGATGCCTAATGTTTTCCTAACGTCACACTCGTCACGTACTTCACTTTTATGTCATAATCATTTGTGAGAGGTAAAGAAATTGCATGACAACATGCAGAGCTAGTGGCGTCAAAATTAACGCACATACTTTATGTGACTCAAAAGCCGAACGAGTTACTTTCCGACGTTGTTTTAGATGTGCAAGTGATAGTCAAAACTCGCTGTGTCGGCACTCTGCCGACCATTTCGCTAGTTAACACCGGTCTTGTTGTGTGTGTTTCAAGCTCAAGAGCATCTCCAAGCAAAAAATGGTCAACAGCAACATTCAGACGGTTTCGTACTGCTCAATTGCTACATTAAAACGTTATGTTTCTTTTTCAGAACTGGAAAAACGCAAGCGTGACAGCATTCGAACCTGTAATCTTCAGATCCGAAGTCCGACGCCTTATCCATTAGGCCACACGGTCACTGACGACCAACATTTACATGTATACGACTCATCTCGAAACGCTCACACCCCTGAGGATTTGTGTTTTCGTTCTACACAGCCGCTGCCCCTTGCTCTTTCCCACCCATTCGTTACATTCAACCTCTGACGTGACCGACCAAATATAGACTGAGAAACAAGACCACACACTTTGTGCATTCGGAATCGAAGGCAGGGCGTCCCTCGCCGCATTTGCTACGATTGCCATTTGCTACTTCTGCAGAAGCGGCGGCGGCGGCGGCGGCGGCGACGACGAATATCGCGAGAGGCTCTGAGATATGTGAGAAATACATCTATAAAATGTAATTGAGACTGCCTCGTCCCACCTTATGCTGTACCGCTTTGGCAAATGCTTTATCTGCGCCATTCGCCTTAATCGCATCTGAGAGTGATTCTTAAAAAAACGCCTGTCGCTAATTGTTCGTCATCACAGGTACTGTTTGCTATACGGCCACGACGCGCAACTGATTTCCAAAATTCATCTTTCTCCTGTGAGGATGGAACTTACGACCCCTGGTTTATTAGACCAGTGCTCTACCACTGAGCTAAAGAGGCGCGGCCTAGCGGTACTCTTGGGTACTTCGTCCTTACGGTCGTCTGCATCATCAGACTTGAGCTGACAACACTTCATATTACCGGCTAATATTTGCAGCTATGGCGACAAATTACTGCTTGACTACACATCTGACACGTAACCGATGTGCTCTCCAAACAACAACACTTGCATTTCAGAACATGTCTTTCACACATGTCTACAAAATCACCTTCACCTTCAAATACAGCTTCCTTGCGACTGACAGAGACGTAGGCAAAGTTTAAAGTTGCTATTTCCATTAAATCTCGTTAATCAGAAAAACGGTAATTTACACTTGCAGCGGAACAAAATTCCGTTCCGCCCAGCGTCTGGCTCGAACCCACGACACTGGGATTAAGAGTCTGACGCTCTACCGACTGAGCTAGCCGGCTACCTCGGTGAATACCTGCCGGGTAGCACGTCACACAGTACTCGTTTGGGTTGGGTGGTCCCATACAGAATCTCTCCATGATGCCTAATGTTTTCCTAACGTCACACTCGTCACGTACTTCACTTTTATGTCATAATCATTTGTGAGAGGTAAAGAAATTGCATGACAACATGCAGAGCTAGTGGCGTCAAAATTAACGCACATACTTTATGTGACTCAAAAGCCGAACGAGTTACTTTCCGACGTTGTTTTAGATGTGCAAGTGATAGTCAAAACTCGCTGTGTCGGCACTCTGCCGACCATTTCGCTAGTTAACACCGGTCTTGTTGTGTGTGTTTCAAGCTCAAGAGCATCTCCAAGCAAAAAATGGTCAACAGCAACATTCAGACGGTTTCGTACTGCTCAATTGCTACATTAAAACGTTATGTTTCTTTTTCAGAACTGGAAAAACGCAAGCGTGACAGCATTCGAACCTGTAATCTTCAGATCCGAAGTCCGACGCCTTATCCATTAGGCCACACGGTCACTGACGACCAACATTTACATGTATACGACTCATCTCGAAACGCTCACACCCCTGAGGATTTGTGTTTTCGTTCTACACAGCCGCTGCCCCTTGCTCTTTCCCACCCATTCGTTACATTCAACCTCTGACGTGACCGACCAAATATAGACTGAGAAACAAGACCACACACTTTGTGCATTCGGAATCGAAGGCAGGGCGTCCCTCGCCGCATTTGCTACGATTGCCATTTGCTACTTCTGCAGAAGCGGCGGCGGCGGCGGCGGCGGCGACGACGAATATCGCGAGAGGCTCTGAGATATGTGAGAAATACATCTATAAAATGTAATTCAGACTGCCTCGTCCCACCTTATGCTGTACCGCTTTGGCAAATGCTTTATCTGCGCCATTCGCCTTAATCGCATCTGAGAGTGATTCTTAAAAAAACGCCTGTCGCTAATTGTTCGTCATCACAGGTACTGTTTGCTATACGGCCACGACGCGCAACTGATTTCCAAAATTCATCTTTCTCCTGTGAGGATGGAACTTACGACCCCTGGTTTATTAGACCAGTGCTCTACCACTGAGCTAAAGAGGCGCGGCCTAGCGGTACTCTTGGGTACTTCGTCCTTACGGTCGTCTGCATCATCAGACTTGAGCTGACAACACTTCATATTACCGGCTAATATTTGCAGCTATGGCGACAAATTACTGCTTGACTACACATCTGACACGTAACCGATGTGCTCTCCAAACAACAACACTTGCATTTCAGAACATGTCTTTCACACATGTCTACAAAATCACCTTCACCTTCAAATACAGCTTCCTTGCGACTGACAGAGACGTAGGCAAAGTTTAAAGTTGCTATTTCCATTAAATCTCGTTAATCAGAAAAACGGTAATTTACACTTGCAGCGGAACAAAATTCCGTTCCGCCCAGCGTCTGGCTCGAACCCACGACCATGGGATTAACAGTCTGACGCTCTACCGACTGAGCTAGCCGGCTACCTCGGTGAATACCTGCCGGGTAGCACGTCACACAGTACTCGTTTGGGTTGGGTGGTCCCATACAGAATCTCTCCATGATGCCTAATGTTTTCCTAACGTCACACTCGTCACGTACTTCACTTTTATGTCATAATCATTTGTGAGAGGTAAAGAAATTGCATGACAACATGCAGAGCTAGTGGCGTCAAAATTAACGCACATACTTTATGTGACTCAAAAGCCGAACGAGTTACTTTCCGACGTTGTTTTAGATGTGCAAGTGATAGTCAAAACTCGCTGTGTCGGCACTCTGCCGACCATTTCGCTAGTTAACAGCGGTCTTGTTGTGTGTGTTTCAAGCTCAAGAGCATCTCCAAGCAAAAAATGGTCAACAGCAACATTCAGACGGTTTCGTACTGCTCAATTGCTACATTAAAACGTTATGTTTCTTTTTCAGAACTGGAAAAACGCAAGCGTGACAGCATTCGAACCTGTAATCTTCAGATCCGAAGTCCGACGCCTTATCCATTAGGCCACACGGTCACTGACGACCAACATTTACATGTATACGACTCATCTCGAAACGCTCACACCCCTGAGGATTTGTGTTTTCGTTCTACACAGCCGCTGCCCCTTGCTCTTTCCCACCCATTCGTTACATTCAACCTCTGACGTGACCGACCAAATATAGACTGAGAAACAAGACCACACACTTTGTGCATTCGGAATCGAAGGCAGGGCGTCCCTCGCCGCATTTGCTACGATTGCCATTTGCTACTTCTGCAGAAGCGGCGGCTGCGGCGGCGGCGGCGACGACGAATATCGCGAGAGGCTCTGAGATATGTGAGAAATACATCTATAAAATGTAATTCAGACTGCCTCGTCCCACCTTATGCTGTACCGCTTTGGCAAATGCTTTATCTGCGCCATTCGCCTTAATCGCATCTGAGAGTGATTCTTAAAAAAACGCCTGTCGCTAATTGTTCGTCATCACAGGTACTGTTTGCTATACGGCCACGACGCGCAACTGATTTCCAAAATTCATCTTTCTCCTGTGAGGATGGAACTTACAACCCCTGGTTTATTAGACCAGTGCTCTACCACTGAGCTAAAGAGGCGCGGCCTAGCGGTACTCTTGGGTACTTCGTCCTTAGGGTCGTCTGCATCATCAGACTTTAGCTGACAACACTTCATATTACCGGCTAATATTTGCAGCTATGGCGACAAATTACTGCTTGACTACACATCTGACACGTAACCGATGTGCTCTCCAAACAACAACACTTGCATTTCAGAACATGTCTTTCACACATGTCTACAAAATCACCTTCACCTTCAAATACAGCTTCCTTGCGACTGACAGAGACGTAGGCAAAGTTTAAAGTTGCTATTTCCATTAAATCTCGTTAATCAGAAAAACGGTAATTTACACTTGCAGCGGAACAAAATTCCGTTCCGCCCAGCGTCTGGCTCGAACCCACGACACTGGGATTAAGAGTCTGACGCTCTACCGACTGAGCTAGCCGGCTACCTCGGTGAATACCTGCCGGGTAGCACGTCACACAGTACTCGTTTGGGTTGGGTGGTCCCATACAGAATCTCTCCATGATGCCTAATGTTTTCCTAACGTCACACTCGTCACGTACTTCACTTTTATGTCATAATCATTTGTGAGAGGTAAAGAAATTGCATGACAACATGCAGAGCTAGTGGCGTCAAAATTAACGCACATACTTTATGTGACTCAAAAGCCGAACGAGTTACTTTCCGACGTTGTTTTAGATGTGCAAGTGATAGTCAAAACTCGCTGTGTCGGCACTCTGCCGACCATTTCGCTAGTTAACACCGGTCTTGTTGTGTGTGTTTCAAGCTCAAGAGCATCTCCAAGCAAAAAATGGTCAACAGCAACATTCAGACGGTTTCGTACTGCTCAATTGCTACATTAAAACGTTATGTTTCTTTTTCAGAACTGGAAAAACGCAAGCGTGACAGCATTCGAACCTGTAATCTTCAGATCCGAAGTCCGACGCCTTATCCATTAGGCCACACGGTCACTGACGACCAACATTTACATGTATACGACTCATCTCGAAACGCTCACACCCCTGAGGATTTGTGTTTTCGTTCTACACAGCCGCTGCCCCTTGCTCTTTCCCACCCATTCGTTACATTCAACCTCTGACGTGACCGACCAAATATAGACTGAGAAACAAGACCACACACTTTGTGCATTCGGAATCGAAGGCAGGGCGTCCCTCGCCGCATTTGCTACGATTGCCATTTGCTACTTCTGCAGAAGCGGCGGCGGCGGCGGCGGCGGCGACGACGAATATCGCGAGAGGCTCTGAGATATGTGAGAAATACATCTATAAAATGTAATTCAGACTGCCTCGTCCCACCTTATGCTGTACCGCTTTGGCAAATGCTTTATCTGCGCCATTCGCCTTAATCGCATCTGAGAGTGATTCTTAAAAAAACGCCTGTCGCTAATTGTTCGTCATCACAGGTACTGTTTGCTATACGGCCACGACGCGCAACTGATTTCCAAAATTCATCTTTCTCCTGTGAGGATGGAACTTACGACCCCTGGTTTATTAGACCAGTGCTCTACCACTGAGCTAAAGAGGCGCGGCCTAGCGGTACTCTTGGGTACTTCGTCCTTACGGTCGTCTGCATCATCAGACTTTAGCTGACAACACTTCATATTACCGGCTAATATTTGCAGCTATGGCGACAAATTACTGCTTGACTACACATCTGACACGTAACCGATGTGCTCTCCAAACAACAACACTTGCATTTCAGAACATGTCTTTCACACATGTCTACAAAATCACCTTCACCTTCAAATACAGCTTCCTTGCGACTGACAGAGACGTAGGCAAAGTTTAAAGTTGCTATTTCCATTAAATCTCGTTAATCAGAAAAACGGTAATTTACACTTGCAGCGGAACAAAATTCCGTTCCGCCCAGCGTCTGGCTCGAACCCACGACCATGGGATTAACAGTCTGACGCTCTACCGACTGAGCTAGCCGGCTACCTCGGTGAATACCTGCCGGGTAGCACGTCACACAGTACTCGTTTGGGTTGGGTGGTCCCATACAGAATCTCTCCATGATGCCTAATGTTTTCCTAACGTCACACTCGTCACGTACTTCACTTTTATGTCATAATCATTTCTGAGAGGTAAAGAAATTGCATGACAACATGCAGAGCTAGTGGCGTCAAAATTAACGCACATACTTTATGTGACTCAAAAGCCGAACGAGTTACTTTCCGACGTTGTTTTAGATGTGCAAGTGATAGTCAAAACTCGCTGTGTCGGCACTCTGCCGACCATTTCGCTAGTTAACACCGGTCTTGTTGTGTGTGTTTCAAGCTCAAGAGCATCTCCAAGCAAAAAATGGTCAACAGCAACATTCAGACGGTTTCGTACTGCTCAATTGCTACATTAAAACGTTATGTTTCTTTTTCAGAACTGGAAAAACACAAGCGTGACAGCATTCGAACCTGTAATCTTCAGATCCGAAGTCCGACGCCTTATCCATTAGGCCACACGGTCACTGACGACCAACATTTACATGTATACGACTCATCTCGAAACGCTCACACCCCTGAGGATTTGTGTTTTCGTTCTACACAGCCGCTGCCCCTTGCTCTTTCCCACCCATTCGTTACATTCAACCTCTGACGTGACCGACCAAATATAGACTGAGAAACAAGACCACACACTTTGTGCATTCGGAATCGAAGGCAGGGCGTCCCTCGCCGCATTTGCTACGATTGCCATTTGCTACTTCTGCAGAAGCGGCGGCGGCGGCGGCGGCGGCGACGACGAATATCGCGAGAGGCTCTGAGATATGTGAGAAATACATCTATAAAATGTAATTCAGACTGCCTCGTCCCACCTTATGCTGTACCGCTTTGGCAAATGCTTTATCTGCGCCATTCGCCTTAATCGCATCTGAGAGTGATTCTTAAAAAAACGCCTGTCGCTAATTGTTCGTCATCACAGGTACTGTTTGCTATACGGCCACGACGCGCAACTGATTTCCAAAATTCATCTTTCTCCTGTGAGGATGGAACTTACGACCCCTGGTTTATTAGACCAGTGCTCTACCACTGAGCTAAAGAGGCGCGGACTAGCGGTACTCTTGGGTACTTCGTCCTTAGGGTCGTCTGCATCATCAGACTTTAGCTGACAACACTTCATATTACCGGCTAATATTTGCAGCTATGGCGACAAATTACTGCTTGACTACACATCTGACACGTAACCGATGTGCTCTCCAAACAACAACACTTGCATTTCAGAACATGTCTTTCACACATGTCTACAAAATCACCTTCACCTTCAAATACAGCTTCCTTGCGACTGACAGAGACGTAGGCAAAGTTTAAAGTTGCTATTTCCATTAAATCTCGTTAATCAGAAAAACGGTAATTTACACTTGCAGCGGAACAAAATTCCGTTCCGCCCAGCGTCTGGCTCGAACCCACGACCATGGGATTAACAGTCTGACGCTCTACCGACTGAGCTAGCCGGCTACCTCGGTGAATACCTGCCGGGTAGCACGTCACACAGTACTCGTTTGGGTTGGGTGGTCCCATACAGAATCTCTCCATGGTGCCTAATGTTTTCCTAACGTCACACTCGTCACGTACTTCACTTTTATGTCATAATCATTTCTGAGAGGTAAAGAAATTGCATGACAACATGCAGAGCTAGTGGCGTCAAAATTAACGCACATACTTTATGTGACTCAAAAGCCGAACGAGTTACTTTCCGACGTTGTTTTAGATGTGCAAGTGATAGTCAAAACTCGCTGTGTCGGCACTCTGCCGACCATTTCGCTAGTTAACACCGGTCTTGTTGTGTGTGTTTCAAGCTCAAGAGCATCTCCAAGCAAAAAATGGTCAACAGCAACATTCAGACGGTTTCGTACTGCTCAATTGCTACATTAAAACGTTATGTTTCTTTTTCAGAACTGGAAAAACACAAGCGTGACAGCATTCGAACCTGTAATCTTCAGATCCGAAGTCCGACGCCTTATCCATTAGGCCACACGGTCACTGACGACCAACATTTACATGTATACGACTCATCTCGAAACGCTCACACCCCTGAGGATTTGTGTTTTCGTTCTACACAGCCGCTGCCCCTTGCTCTTTCCCACCCATTCGTTACATTCAACCTCTGACGTGACCGACCAAATATAGACTGAGAAACAAGACCACACACTTTGTGCATTCGGAATCGAAGGCAGGGCGTCCCTCGCCGCATTTGCTACGATTGCCATTTGCTACTTCTGCAGAAGCGGCGGCGGCGGCGGCGGCGGCGACGACGAATATCGCGAGAGGCTCTGAGATATGTGAGAAATACATCTATAAAATGTAATTCAGACTGCCTCGTCCCACCTTATGCTGTACCGCTTTGGCAAATGCTTTATCTGCGCCATTCGCCTTAATCGCATCTGAGAGTGATTCTTAAAAAAACGCCTGTCGCTAATTGTTCGTCATCACAGGTACTGTTTGCTATACGGCCACGACGCGCAACTGATTTCCAAGATTCATCTTTCTCCTGTGAGGATGGAACTTACGACCCCTGGTTTATTAGACCAGTGCTCTACCACTGAGCTAAAGAGGCGCGGCCTAGCGGTACTCTTGGGTACTTCGTCCTTACGGTCGTCTGCATCATCAGACTTTAGCTGACAACACTTCATATTACCGGCTAATATTTGCAGCTATGGCGACAAATTACTGCTTGACTACACATCTGACACGTAACCGATGTGCTCTCCAAACAACAACACTTGCATTTCAGAACATGTCTTTCACACATGTCTACAAAATCACCTTCACCTTCAAATACAGCTTCCTTGCGACTGACAGAGACGTAGGCAAAGTTTAAAGTTGCTATTTCCATTAAATCTCGTTAATCAGAAAAACGGTAATTTACACTTGCAGCGGAACAAAATTCCGTTCCGCCCAGCGTCTGGCTCGAACCCACGACCATGGGATTAACAGTCTGACGCTCTACCGACTGAGCTAGCCGGCTACCTCGGTGAATACCTGCCGGGTAGCACGTCACACAGTACTCGTTTGGGTTGGGTGGTCCCATACAGAATCTCTCCATGATGCCTAATGTTTTCCTAACGTCACACTCGTCACGTACTTCACTTTTATGTCATAATCATTTCTGAGAGGTAAAGAAATTGCATGACAACATGCAGAGCTAGTGGCGTCAAAATTAACGCACATACTTTATGTGACTCAAAAGCCGAACGAGTTACTTTCCGACGTTGTTTTAGATGTGCAAGTGATAGTCAAAACTCGCTGTGTCGGCACTCTGCCGACCATTTCGCTAGTTAACACCGGTCTTGTTGTGTGTGTTTCAAGCTCAAGAGCATCTCCAAGCAAAAAATGGTCAACAGCAACATTCAGACGGTTTCGTACTGCTCAATTGCTACATTAAAACGTTATGTTTCTTTTTCAGAACTGGAAAAACACAAGCGTGACAGCATTCGAACCTGTAATCTTCAGATCCGAAGTCCGACGCCTTATCCATTAGGCCACACGGTCACTGACGACCAACATTTACATGTATACGACTCATCTCGAAACGCTCACACCCCTGAGGATTTGTGTTTTCGTTCTACACAGCCGCTGCCCCTTGCTCTTTCCCACCCATTCGTTACATTCAACCTCTGACGTGACCGACCAAATATAGACTGAGAAACAAGACCACACACTTTGTGCATTCGGAATCGAAGGCAGGGCGTCCCTCGCCGCATTTGCTACGATTGCCATTTGCTACTTCTGCAGAAGCGGCGGCGGCGGCGGCGGCGGCGACGACGAATATCGCGAGAGGCTCTGAGATATGTGAGAAATACATCTATAAAATGTAATTCAGACTGCCTCGTCCCACCTTATGCTGTACCGCTTTGGCAAATGCTTTATCTGCGCCATTCGCCTTAATCGCATCTGAGAGTGATTCTTAAAAAAACGCCTGTCGCTAATTGTTCGTCATCACAGGTACTGTTTGCTATACGGCCACGACGCGCAACTGATTTCCAAAATTCATCTTTCTCCTGTGAGGATGGAACTTACGACCCCTGGTTTATTAGACCAGTGCTCTACCACTGAGCTAAAGAGGCGCGGCCTAGCGGTACTCTTGGGTACTTCGTCCTTACGGTCGTCTGCATCATCAGACTTTAGCTGACAACACTTCATATTACCGGCTAATATTTGCAGCTATGGCGACAAATTACTGCTTGACTACACATCTGACACGTAACCGATGTGCTCTCCAAACAACAACACTTGCATTTCAGAACATGTCTTTCACACATGTCTACAAAATCACCTTCACCTTCAAATACAGCTTCCTTGCGACTGACAGAGACGTAGGCAAAGTTTAAAGTTGCTATTTCCATTAAATCTCGTTAATCAGAAAAACGGTAATTTACACTTGCAGCGGAACAAAATTCCGTTCCGCCCAGCGTGTGGCTCGAACCCACGACCCTGGGATTAAGAGTCTGACGCTCTACCGACTGAGCTAGCCGGCTACCTCTGTGAATAACTGCCGGGTAGCACGTCACACAGTACTCGTTTGTGTTGGGTGGTCCCATACAGAATCTCTCCATGATGCCTAATGTTTTCCTAACGTCACACTCGTCACGTACTTCACTTTTATGTCATAATCATTTCTGAGAGGTAAAGAAATTGCATGACAACATGCTGAGCTAGTGGCGTCAAAATTAACGCACATACTTTATGTGACTCAAAAGCCGAACGAGTTACTTTCCGACGTTGTTTTAGATGTGCAAGTGATAGTCAAAACTCGCTGTGTCGGCACTCTGCCGACCATTTCGCTAGTTAACACCGGTCTTGTTGTGTGTGTTTCAAGCTCAAGAGCATCTCCAAGCAAAAAATGGTCAACAGCAACATTCAGACGGTTTCGTACTGCTCAATTGCTACATTAAAACGTTATGTTTCTTTTTCAGAACTGGAAAAACGCAAGCGTGACAGCATTCGAACCTGTAATCTTCAGATCCGAAGTCCGACGCCTTATCCATTAGGCCACACGGTCACTGACGACCAACATTTACATGTATACGACTCATCTCGAAACGCTCACACCCCTGAGGATTTGTGTTTTCGTTCTACACAGCCGCTGCCCCTTGCTCTTTCCCACCCATTCGTTACATTCAACCTCTGACGTGACCGACCAAATATAGACTGAGAAACAAGACCACACACTTTGTGCATTCGGAATCGAAGGCAGGGCGTCCCTCGCCGCATTTGCTACGATTGCCATTTGCTACTTCTGCAGAAGCGGCGGCGGCGGCGGCGGCGGCGACGACGAATATCGCGAGAGGCTCTGAGATATGTGAGAAATACATCTATAAAATGTAATTCAGACTGCCTCGTCCCACCTTATGCTGTACCGCTTTGGCAAATGCTTTATCTGCGCCATTCGCCTTAATCGCATCTGAGAGTGATTCTTAAAAAAACGCCTGTCGCTAATTGTTCGTCATCACAGGTACTGTTTGCTATACGGCCACGACGCGCAACTGATTTCCAAAATTCATCTTTCTCCTGTGAGGATGGAACTTACGACCCCTGGTTTATTAGACCAGTGCTCTACCACTGAGCTAAAGAGGCGCGGCCTAGCGGTACTCTTGGGTACTTCGTCCTTACGGTCGTCTGCATCATCAGACTTTAGCTGACAACACTTCATATTACCGGCTAATATTTGCAGCTATGGCGACAAATTACTGCTTGACTACACATCTGACACGTAACCGATGTGCTCTCCAAACAACAACACTTGCATTTCAGAACATGTCTTTCACACATGTCTACAAAATCACCTTCACCTTCAAATACAGCTTCCTTGCGACTGACAGAGACGTAGGCAAAGTTTAAAGTTGCTATTTCCATTAAATCTCGTTAATCAGAAAAACGGTAATTTACACTTGCAGCGGAACAAAATTCCGTTCCGCCCAGCGTCTGGCTCGAACCCACGACCATGGGATTAACAGTCTGACGCTCTACCGACTGAGCTAGCCGGCTACCTCGGTGAATACCTGCCGGGTAGCACGTCACACAGTACTCGTTTGGGTTGGGTGGTCCCATACAGAATCTCTCCATGATGCCTAATGTTTTCCTAACGTCACACTCGTCACGTACTTCACTTTTATGTCATAATCATTTCTGAGAGGTAAAGAAATTGCATGACAACATGCAGAGCTAGTGGCGTCAAAATTAACGCACATACTTTATGTGACTCAAAAGCCGAACGAGTTACTTTCCGACGTTGTTTTAGATGTGCAAGTGATAGTCAAAACTCGCTGTGTCGGCACTCTGCCGACCATTTCGCTAGTTAACACCGGTCTTGTTGTGTGTGTTTCAAGCTCAAGAGCATCTCCAAGCAAAAAATGGTCAACAGCAACATTCAGACGGTTTCGTACTGCTCAATTGCTACATTAAAACGTTATGTTTCTTTTTCAGAACTGGAAAAACACAAGCGTGACAGCATTCGAACCTGTAATCTTCAGATCCGAAGTCCGACGCCTTATCCATTAGGCCACACGGTCACTGACGACCAACATTTACATGTATACGACTCATCTCGAAACGCTCACACCCCTGAGGATTTGTGTTTTCGTTCTACACAGCCGCTGCCCCTTGCTCTTTCCCACCCATTCGTTACATTCAACCTCTGACGAGAACGACCAAATATAGACTGATAAACAAGACCACACACTTTGTGCATTCGGAATCGAAGGCAGGGCGTCCCTCGCCGCATTTGCTACGATTGCCATTTGCTACTTCTGCAGAAGCGGCGGCGGCGGCGGCGGCGGCGACGACGACGACGACGACGACGACGACGACGACGACGACGAATATCGCGAGAGGCTCTGAGATATGTGAGAAATACATCTATAAAATGTAATTCAGACTGCCTCGTCCCACCTTATGCTGTACCGCTTTGGCAAATGCTTTATCTGCGCCATTCGCCTTAATCGCATCTGAGAGTGATTCTTAAAAAAACGCCTGTCGCTAATTGTTCGTCATCACAGGTACTGTTTGCTATACGGCCACGACGCGCAACTGATTTCCAAAATTCATCTTTCTCCTGTGAGGATGGAACTTACGACCCCTGGTTTATTAGACCAGTGCTCTACCACTGAGCTAAAGAGGCGCGGCCTAGCGGTACTCTTGGGTACTTCGTCCTTACGGTCGTCTGCATCATCAGACTTTAGCTGACAACACTTCATATTACCGGCTAATATTTGCAGCTATGGCGACAAATTACTGCTTGACTACACATCTGACACGTAACCGATGTGCTCTCCAAACAACAACACTTGCATTTCAGAACATGTCTTTCACACATGTCTACAAAATCACCTTCACCTTCAAATACAGCTTCCTTGCGACTGACAGAGACGTAGGCAAAGTTTAAAGTTGCTATTTCCATTAAATCTCGTTAATCAGAAAAACGGTAATTTACACTTGCAGCGGAACAAAATTCCGTTCCGCCCAGCGTCTGGCTCGAACCCACGACCATGGGATTAACAGTCTGACGCTCTACCGACTGAGCTAGCCGGCTACCTCGGTGAATACCTGCCGGGTAGCACGTCACACAGTACTCGTTTGGGTTGGGTGGTCCCATACAGAATCTCTCCATGATGCCTAATGTTTTCCTAACGTCACACTCGTCACGTACTTCACTTTTATGTCATAATCATTTCTGAGAGGTAAAGAAATTGCATGACAACATGCAGAGCTAGTGGCGTCAAAATTAACGCACATACTTTATGTGACTCAAAAGCCGAACGAGTTACTTTCCGACGTTGTTTTAGATGTGCAAGTGATAGTCAAAACTCGCTGTGTCGGCACTCTGCCGACCATTTCGCTAGTTAACACCGGTCTTGTTGTGTGTGTTTCAAGCTCAAGAGCATCTCCAAGCAAAAAATGGTCAACAGCAACATTCAGACGGTTTCGTACTGCTCAATTGCTACATTAAAACGTTATGTTTCTTTTTCAGAACTGGAAAAACACAAGCGTGACAGCATTCGAACCTGTAATCTTCAGATCCGAAGTCCGACGCCTTATCCATTAGGCCACACGGTCACTGACGACCAACATTTACATGTATACGACTCATCTCGAAACGCTCACACCCCTGAGGATTTGTGTTTTCGTTCTACACAGCCGCTGCCCCTTGCTCTTTCCCACCCATTCGTTACATTCAACCTCTGACGTGACCGACCAAATATAGACTGAGAAACAAGACCACACACTTTGTGCATTCGGAATCGAAGGCAGGGCGTCCCTCGCCGCATTTGCTACGATTGCCATTTGCTACTTCTGCAGAAGCGGCGGCGGCGGCGGCGGCGGCGACGACGAATATCGCGAGAGGCTCTGAGATATGTGAGAAATACATCTATAAAATGTAATTCAGACTGCCTCGTCCCACCTTATGCTGTACCGCTTTGGCAAATGCTTTATCTGCGCCATTCGCCTTAATCGCATCTGAGAGTGATTCTTAAAAAAACGCCTGTCGCTAATTGTTCGTCATCACAGGTACTGTTTGCTATACGGCCACGACGCGCAACTGATTTCCAAAATTCATCTTTCTCCTGTGAGGATGGAACTTACGACCCCTGGTTTATTAGACCAGTGCTCTACCACTGAGCTAAAGAGGCGCGGCCTAGCGGTACTCTTGGGTACTTCGTCCTTACAGTCGTCTGCATCATCAGACTTTAGCTGACAACACTTCATATTACCGGCTAATATTTGCAGCTATGGCGACAAATTACTGCTTGACTACACATCTGACACGTAACCGATGTGCTCTCCAAACAACAACACTTGCATTTCAGAACATGTCTTTCACACATGTCTACAAAATCACCTTCACCTTCAAATACAGCTTCCTTGCGACTGACAGAGACGTAGGCAAAGTTTAAAGTTGCTATTTCCATTAAATCTCGTTAATCAGAAAAACGGTAATTTACACTTGCAGCGGAACAAAATTCCGTTCCGCCCAGCGTCTGGCTCGAACCCACGACCATGGTATTAACAGTCTGACGCTCTACCGACTGAGCTAGCCGGCTACCTCGGTGAATACCTGCCGGGTAGCACGTCACACAGTACTCGTTTGGGTTGGGTGGTCCCATACAGAATCTCACCATGGTGCCTAATGTTTTCCTAACGTCACACTCGTCACGTACTTCACTTTTATGTCATAATCATTTCTGAGAGGTAAAGAAATTGCATGACAACATGCTGAGCTAGTGGCGTCAAAATTAACGCACATACTTTATGTGACTCAAAAGCCGAACGAGTTACTTTCCGACGTTGTTTTAGATGTGCAAGTGATAGTCAAAACTCGCTGTGTCGGCACTCTGCCGACCATTTCGCTAGTTAACACCGGTCTTGTTGTGTGTGTTTCAAGCTCAAGAGCATCTCCAAGCAAAAAATGGTCAACAGCAACATTCAGACGGTTTCGTACTGCTCAATTGCTACATTAAAACGTTATGTTTCTTTTTCAGAACTGGAAAAACACAAGCGTGACAGCATTCGAACCTGTAATCTTCAGATCCGAAGTCCGACGCCTTATCCATTAGGCCACACGGTCACTGACGACCAACATTTACATGTATACGACTCATCTCGAAACGCTCACACCCCTGAGGATTTGTGTTTTCGTTCTACACAGCCGCTGCCCCTTGCTCTTTCCCACCCATTCGTTACATTCAACCTCTGACGAGACCGACCAAATATAGACTGTGAAACAAGACCACACACTTTGTGCATTCGGAATCGAAGGCAGGGCGTCCCTCGCCGCATTTGCTACGATTGCCATTTGCTACTTCTGCAGAAGCGGCGGCGGCGGCGACGACGACGACGACGACGACGACGACGACGAATATCGCGAGAGGCTCTGAGATATGTGAGAAATACATCTATAAAATGTAATTCAGACTGCCTCGTCCCACCTTATGCTGTACCGCTTTGGCAAATGCTTTATCTGCGCCATTCGCCTTAATCGCATCTGAGAGTGATTCTTAAAAAAACGCCTGTCGCTAATTGTTCGTCATCACAGGTACTGTTTGCTATACGGCCACGACGCGCAACTGATTTCCAAAATTCATCTTTCTCCTGTGAGGATGGAACTTACGACCGCTGGTTTATTAGACCAGTGCTCTACCACTGAGCTAAAGAGGCGCGGCCTAGCGGTACTCTTGGGTACTTCGTCCTTACGGTCGTCTGCATCATCAGACTTTAGCTGACAACACTTCATATTACCGGCTAATATTTGCAGCTATGGCGACAAATTACTGCTTGACTACACATCTGACACGTAACCGATGTGCTCTCCAAACAACAACACTTGCATTTCAGAACATGTCTTTCACACATGTCTACAAAATCACCTTCACCTTCAAATACAGCTTCCTTGCGACTGACAGAGACGTAGGCAAAGTTTAAAGTTGCTATTTCCATTAAATCTCGTTAATCAGAAAAACGGTAATTTACACTTGCAGCGGAACAAAATTCCGTTCCGCCCAGCGTCTGGCTCGAACCCACGACCCTGGGATTAAGAGTCTGACGCTCTACCGACTGAGCTAGCCGGCTACCTCGGTGAATAACTGCCGGGTAGCACGTCACACAGTACTCGTTTGTGTTGGGTGGTCCCATACAGAATCTCTCCATGATGCCTAATGTTTTCCTAACGTCACACTCGTCACGTACTTCACTTTTATGTCATAATCATTTCTGAGAGGTAAAGAAATTGCATGACAACATGCAGAGCTAGTGGCGTCAAAATTAACGCACATACTTTATGTGACTCAAAAGCCGAACGAGTTACTTTCCGACGTTGTTTTAGATGTGCAAGTGATAGTCAAAACTCGCTGTGTCGGCACTCTGCCGACCATTTCGCTAGTTAACACCGGTCTTGTTGTGTGTGTTTCAAGCTCAAGAGCATCTCCAAGCAAAAAATGGTCAACAGCAACATTCAGACGGTTTCGTACTGCTCAATTGCTACATTAAAACGTTATGTTTCTTTTTCAGAACTGGAAAAACACAAGCGTGACAGCATTCGAACCTGTAATCTTCAGATCCGAAGTCCGACGCCTTTTCCATTAGGCCACACGGTCACTGACGACCAACATTTACATGTATACGACTCATCTCGAAACGCTCACACACCTGAGGATTTGTGTTTTCGTTCTACACAGCCGCTGCCCCTTGCTCTTTCCCACCCATTCGTTACATTCAACCTCTGACGAGACCGACCAAATATAGACTGTGAAACAAGACCACACACTTTGTGCATTCGGAATCGAAGGCAGGGCGTCCCTCGCCGCATTTGCTACGATTGCCATTTGCTACTTCTGCAGAAGCGGCGGCGGCGGCGACGACGACGACGACGACGACGACGACGAATATCGCGAGAGGCTCTGAGATATGTGAGAAATACATCTATAAAATGTAATTCAGACTGCCTCGTCCCACCTTATGCTGTACCGCTTTGGCAAATGCTTTATCTGCGCCATTCGCCTTAATCGCATCTGAGAGTGATTCTTAAAAAAACGCCTGTCGCTAATTGTTCGTCATCACAGGTACTGTTTGCTATACGGCCACGACGCGCAACTGATTTCCAAAATTCATCTTTCTCCTGTGAGGATGGAACTTACGACCGCTGGTTTATTAGACCAGTGCTCTACCACTGAGCTAAAGAGGCGCGGCCTAGCGGTACTCTTGGGTACTTCGTCCTTACGGTCGTCTGCATCATCAGACTTTAGCTGACAACACTTCATATTACCGGCTAATATTTGCAGCTATGGCGACAAATTACTGCTTGACTACACATCTGACACGTAACCGATGTGCTCTCCAAACAACAACACTTGCATTTCAGAACATGTCTTTCACACATGTCTACAAAATCACCTTCACCTTCAAATACAGCTTCCTTGCGACTGACAGAGACGTAGGCAAAGTTTAAAGTTGCTATTTCCATTAAATCTCGTTAATCAGAAAAACGGTAATTTACACTTGCAGCGGAACAAAATTCCGTTCCGCGCAGCGTCTGGCTCGAACCCACGACCCTGGGATTAAGAGTCTGACGCTCTACCGACTGAGCTAGCCGGCTACCTCGGTGAATAACTGCCGGGTAGCACGTCACACAGTACTCGTTTGTGTTGGGTGGTCCCATACAGAATCTCTCCATGATGCCTAATGTTTTCCTAACGTCACACTCGTCACGTACTTCACTTTTATGTCATAATCATTTCTGAGAGGTAAAGAAATTGCATGACAACATGCAGAGCTAGTGGCGTCAAAATTAACGCACATACTTTATGTGACTCAAAAGCCGAACGAGTTACTTTCCGACGTTGTTTTAGATGTGCAAGTGATAGTCAAAACTCGCTGTGTCGGCACTCTGCCGACCATTTCGCTAGTTAACATCGGTCTTGTTGTGTGTGTTTCAAGCTCAAGAGCATCTCCAAGCAAAAAATGGTCAACAGCAACATTCAGACGGTTTCGTACTGCTCAATTGCTACATTAAAACGTTATGTTTCTTTTTCAGAACTGGAAAAACACAAGCGTGACAGCATTCGAACCTGTAATCTTCAGATCCGAAGTCCGACGCCTTATCCATTAGGCCACACGGTCACTGACGACCAACATTTACATGTATACGACTCATCTCGAAACGCTCACACCCCTGAGGATTTGTGTTTTCGTTCTACACAGCCGCTGCCCCTTGCTCTTTCCCACCCATTCGTTACATTCAACCTCTGACGAGACCGACCAAATATAGACTGTGAAACAAGACCACACACTTTGTGCATTCGGAATCGAAGGCAGGGCGTCCCTCGCCGCATTTGCTACGATTGCCATTTGCTACTTCTGCAGAAGCGGCGGCGGCGGCGACGACGACGACGACGACGACGACGACGACGAATATCGCGAGAGGCTCTGAGATATGTGAGAAATACATCTATAAAATGTAATTCAGACTGCCTCGTCCCACCTTATGCTGTACCGCTTTGGCAAATGCTTTATCTGCGCCATTCGCCTTAATCGCATCTGAGAGTGATTCTTAAAAAAACGCCTGTCGCTAATTGTTCGTCATCACAGGTACTGTTTGCTATACGGCCACGACGCGCAACTGATTTCCAAAATTCATCTTTCTCCTGTGAGGATGGAACTTACGACCGCTGGTTTATTAGACCAGTGCTCTACCACTGAGCTAAAGAGGCGCGGCCTAGCGGTACTCTTGGGTACTTCGTCCTTACGGTCGTCTGCATCATCAGACTTTAGCTGACAACACTTCATATTACCGGCTAATATTTGCAGCTATGGCGACAAATTACTGCTTGACTACACATCTGACACGTAACCGATGTGCTCTCCAAACAACAACACTTGCATTTCAGAACATGTCTTTCACACATGTCTACAAAATCACCTTCACCTTCAAATACAGCTTCCTTGCGACTGACAGAGACGTAGGCAAAGTTTAAAGTTGCTATTTCCATTAAATCTCGTTAATCAGAAAAACGGTAATTTACACTTGCAGCGGAACAAAATTCCGTTCCGCCCAGCGTCTGGCTCGAACCCACGACCCTGGGATTAAGAGTCTGACGCTCTACCGACTGAGCTAGCCGGCTACCTCGGTGAATAACTGCCGGGTAGCACGTCACACAGTACTCGTTTGTGTTGGGTGGTCCCATACAGAATCTCTCCATGATGCCTAATGTTTTCCTAACGTCACACTCGTCACGTACTTCACTTTTATGTCATAATCATTTCTGAGAGGTAAAGAAATTGCATGACAACATGCAGAGCTAGTGGCGTCAAAATTAACGCACATACTTTATGTGACTCAAAAGCCGAACGAGTTACTTTCCGACGTTGTTTTAGATGTGCAAGTGATAGTCAAAACTCGCTGTGTCGGCACTCTGCCGACCATTTCGCTAGTTAACACCGGTCTTGTTGTGTGTGTTTCAAGCTCAAGAGCATCTCCAAGCAAAAAATGGTCAACAGCAACATTCAGACGGTTTCGTACTGCTCAATTGCTACATTAAAACGTTATGTTTCTTTTTCAGAACTGGAAAAACACAAGCGTGACAGCATTCGAACCTGTAATCTTCAGATCCGAAGTCCGACGCCTTATCCATTAGGCCACACGGTCACTGACGACCAACATTTACATGTATACGACTCATCTCGAAACGCTCACACCCCTGAGGATTTGTGTTTTCGTTCTACACAGCCGCTGCCCCTTGCTCTTTCCCACCCATTCGTTACATTCAACCTCTGACGAGACCGACCAAATATAGACTGTGAAACAAGACCACACACTTTGTGCAGTCGGAATCGAAGGCAGGGCGTCCCTCGCCGCATTTGCTACGATTGCCATTTGCTACTTCTGCAGAAGCGGCGGCGGCGGCGACGACGACGACGACGACGACGACGAATATCGCGAGAGGCTCTGAGATATGTGAGAAATACATCTATAAAATGTAATTCAGACTGCCTCGTCCCACCTTATGCTGTACCGCTTTGGCAAATGCTTTATCTGCGCCATTCGCCTTAATCGCATCTGAGAGTGATTCTTAAAAAAACGCCTGTCGCTAATTGTTCGTCATCACAGGTACTGTTTGCTATACGGCCACGACGCGCAACTGATTTCCAAAATTCATCTTTCTCCTGTGAGGATGGAACTTACGACCGCTGGTTTATTAGACCAGTGCTCTACCACTGAGCTAAAGAGGCGCGGCCTAGCGGTACTCTTGGGTACTTCGTCCTTACGGTCGTCTGCATCATCAGACTTTAGCTGACAACACTTCATATTACCGGCTAATATTTGCAGCTATGGCGACAAATTACTGCTTGACTACACATCTGACACGTAACCGATGTGCTCTCCAAACAACAACACTTGCATTTCAGAACATGTCTTTCACACATGTCTACAAAATCACCTTCACCTTCAAATACAGCTTCCTTGCGACTGACAGAGACGTAGGCAAAGTTTAAAGTTGCTATTTCCATTAAATCTCGTTAATCACAAAAACGGTAATTTACACTTGCAACGGAACAAAATTCCGTTCCGCCCAGCGTCTGGCTCGAACCCACGACCCTGGGATTAAGAGTCTGACGCTCTACCGACTGAGCTAGCCGGCTACCTCGGTGAATAACTGCCGGGTAGCACGTCACACAGTACTCGTTTGTGTTGGGTGGTCCCATACAGAATCTCTCCATGATGCCTAATGTTTTCCTAACGTCACACTCGTCACGTACTTCACTTTTATGTCATAATCATTTCTGAGAGGTAAAGAAATTGCATGACAACATGCAGAGCTAGTGGCGTCAAAATTAACGCACATACTTTATGTGACTCAAAAGCCGAACGAGTTACTTTCCGACGTTGTTTTAGATGTGCAAGTGATAGTCAAAACTCGCTGTGTCGGCACTCTGCCGACCATTTCGCTAGTTAACACCGGTCTTGTTGTGTGTGTTTCAAGCTCAAGAGCATCTCCAAGCAAAAAATGGTCAACAGCAACATTCAGACGGTTTCGTACTGCTCAATTGCTACATTAAAACGTTATGTTTCTTTTTCAGAACTGGAAAAACACAAGCGTGACAGCATTCGAACCTGTAATCTTCAGATCCGAAGTCCGACGCCTTATCCATTAGGCCACACGGTCACTGACGACCAACATTTACATGTATACGACTCATCTCGAAACGCTCACACCCCTGAGGATTTGTGTTTTCGTTCTACACAGCCGCTGCCCCTTGCTCTTTCCCACCCATTCGTTACATTCAACCTCTGACGAGACCGACCAAATATAGACTGTGAAACAAGACCACACACTTTGTGCATTCGGAATCGAAGGCAGGGCGTCCCTCGCCGCATTTGCTACGATTGCCATTTGCTACTTCTGCAGAAGCGGCGGCGGCGGCGGCGACGACGACGACGACGACGACGACGACGACGACGACGAATATCGCGAGAGGCTCTGAGATATGTGAGAAATACATCTATAAAATGTAATTCAGACTGCCTCGTCCCACCTTATGCTGTACCGCTTTGGCAAATGCTTTATCTGCGCCATTCGCCTTAATCGCATCTGAGAGTGATTCTTAAAAAAACGCCTGTCGCTAATTGTTCGTCATCACAGGTACTGTTTGCTATACGGCCACGACGCGCAACTGATTTCCAAAATTCATCTTTCTCCTGTGAGGATGGAACTTACGACCGCTGGTTTATTAGACCAGTGCTCTACCACTGAGCTAAAGAGGCGCGGCCTAGCGGTACTCTTGGGTACTTCGTCCTTACGGTCGTCTGCATCATCAGACTTTAGCTGACAACACTTCATATTACCGGCTAATATTTGCAGCTATGGCGACAAATTACTGCTTGACTACACATCTGACACGTAACCGATGTGCTCTCCAAACAACAACACTTGCATTTCAGAACATGTCTTTCACACATGTCTACAAAATCACCTTCACCTTCAAATACAGCTTCCTTGCGACTGACAGAGACGTAGGCAAAGTTTAAAGTTGCTATTTCCATTAAATCTCGTTAATCAGAAAAACGGTAATTTACACTTGCAGCGGAACAAAATTCCGTTCCGCCCAGCGTCTGGCTCGAACCCACGACCCTGGGATTAAGGGTCTGACGCTCTACCGACTGAGCTAGCCGGCTACCTCGGTGAATAACTGCCGGGTAGCACGTCACACAGTACTCGTTTGTGTTGGGTGGTCCCATACAGAATCTCTCCATGATGCCTAATGTTTTCCTAACGTCACACTCGTCACGTACTTCACTTTTATGTCATAATCATTTCTGAGAGGTAAAGAAATTGCATGACAACATGCAGAGCTAGTGGCGTCAAAATTAACGCACATACTTTATGTGACTCAAAAGCCGAACGAGTTACTTTCCGACGTTGTTTTAGATGTGCAAGTGATAGTCAAAACTCGCTGTGTCGGCACTCTGCCGACCATTTCGCTAGTTAACACCGGTCTTGTTGTGTGTGTTTCAAGCTCAAGAGCATCTCCAAGCAAAAAATGGTCAACAGCAACATTCAGACGGTTTCGTACTGCTCAATTGCTACATTAAAACGTTATGTTTCTTTTTCAGAACTGGAAAAACACAAGCGTGACAGCATTCGAACCTGTAATCTTCAGATCCGAAGTCCGACGCCTTATCCATTAGGCCACACGGTCACTGACGACCAACATTTACATGTATACGACTCATCTCGAAACGCTCACACCCCTGAGGATTTGTGTTTTCGTTCTACACAGCCGCTGCCCCTTGCTCTTTCCCACCCATTCGTTACATTCAACCTCTGACGAGACCGACCAAATATAGACTGTGAAACAAGACCACACACTTTGTGCATTCGGAATCGAAGGCAGGGCGTCCCTCGCCGCATTTGCTACGATTGCCATTTGCTACTTCTGCAGAAGCGGCGGCGGCGGCGACGACGACGACGACGACGACGACGAATATCGCGAGAGGCTCTGAGATATGTGAGAAATACATCCATAAAATGTAATTCAGACTGCCTCGTCCCACCTTATGCTGTACCGCTTTGGCAAATGCTTTATCTGCGCCATTCGCCTTAATCGCATCTGAGAGTGATTCTTAAAAAAACGCCTGTCGCTAATTGTTCGTCATCACAGGTACTGTTTGCTATACGGCCACGACGCGCAACTGATTTCCAAAATTCATCTTTCTCCTGTGAGGATGGAACTTACGACCGCTGGTTTATTAGACCAGTGCTCTACCACTGAGCTAAAGAGGCGCGGCCTAGCGGTACTCTTGGGTACTTCGTCCTTACGGTCGTCTGCATCATCAGACTTTAGCTGACAACACTTCATATTACCGGCTAATATTTGCAGCTATGGCGACAAATTACTGCTTGACTACACATCTGACACGTAACCGATGTGCTCTCCAAACAACAACACTTGCATTTCAGAACATGTCTTTCACACATGTCTACAAAATCACCTTCACCTTCAAATACAGCTTCCTTGCGACTGACAGAGACGTAGGCAAAGATTAAAGTTGCTATTTCCATTAAATCTCGTTAATCAGAAAAACGGTAATTTACACTTGCAGCGGAACAAAATTCCGTTCCGCCCAGCGTCTGGCTCGAACCCACGACCCTGGGATTAAGAGCCTGACGCTCTACCGACTGAGCTAGCCGGCTACCTCGGTGAATAACTGCCGGGTAGCACGTCACACAGTACTCGTTTGTGTTGGGTGGTCCCATACAGAATCTCTCCATGATGCCTAATGTTTTCCTAACGTCACACTCGTCACGTACTTCACTTTTATGTCATAATCATTTCTGAGAGGTAAAGAAATTGCATGACAACATGCAGAGCTAGTGGCGTCAAAATTAACGCACATACTTTATGTGACTCAAAAGCCGAACGAGTTACTTTCCGACGTTGTTTTAGATGTGCAAGTGATAGTCAAAACTCGCTGTGTCGGCACTCTGCCGACCATTTCGCTAGTTAACACCGGTCTTGTTGTGTGTGTTTCAAGCTCAAGAGCATCTCCAAGCAAAAAATGGTCAACAGCAACATTCAGACGGTTTCGTACTGCTCAATTGCTACATTAAAACGTTATGTTTCTTTTTCAGAACTGGAAAAACACAAGCGTGACAGCATTCGAACCTGTAATCTTCAGATCCGAAGTCCGACGCCTTATCCATTAGGCCACACGGTCACTGACGACCAACATTTACATGTATACGACTCATCTCGAAACGCTCACACCCCTGAGGATTTGTGTTTTCGTTCTACACAGCCGCTGCCCCTTGCTCTTTCCCACCCATTCGTTACATTCAACCTCTGACGAGACCGACCAAATATAGACTGTGAAACAAGACCACACACTTTGTGCATTCGGAATCGAAGGCAGGGCGTCCCTCGCCGCATTTGCTACGATCGCCATTTGCTACTTCTGCAGAAGCGGCGGCGGCGGCGACGACGACGACGACGACGACGACGACGACGACGAATATCGCGAGAGGCTCTGAGATATGTGAGAAATACATCTATAAAATGTAATTCAGACTGCCTCGTCCCACCTTATGCTGTACCGCTTTGGCAAATGCTTTATCTGCGCCATTCGCCTTAATCGCATCTGAGAGTGATTCTTAAAAAAACGCCTGTCGCTAATTGTTCGTCATCACAGGTACTGTTTGCTATACGGCCACGACGCGCAACTGATTTCCAAAATTCATCTTTCTCCTGTGAGGATGGAACTTACGACCGCTGGTTTATTAGACCAGTGCTCTACCACTGAGCTAAAGAGGCGCGGCCTAGCGGTACTCTTGGGTACTTCGTCCTTACGGTCGTCTGCATCATCAGACTTTAGCTGACAACACTTCATATTACCGGCTAATATTTGCAGCTATGGCGACAAATTACTGCTTGACTACACATCTGACACGTAACCGATGTGCTCTCCAAACAACAACACTTGCATTTCAGAACATGTCTTTCACACATGTCTACAAAATCACCTTCACCTTCAAATACAGCTTCCTTGCGACTGACAGAGACGTAGGCAAAGTTTAAAGTTGCTATTTCCATTAAATCTCGTTAATCAGAAAAACGGTAATTTACACTTGCAGCGGAACAAAATTCCGTTCCGCCCAGCGTCTGGCTCGAACCCACGACCCTGGGATTAAGAGTCTGACGCTCTACCGACTGAGCTAGCCGGCTACCTCGGTGAATAACTGCCGGGTAGCACGTCACACAGTACTCGTTTGTGTTGGGTGGTCCCATACAGAATCTCTCCATGATGCCTAATGTTTTCCTAACGTCACACTCGTCACGTACTTCACTTTTATGTCATAATCATTTCTGAGAGGTAAAGAAATTGCATGACAACATGCAGAGCTAGTGGCGTCAAAATTAACGCACATACTTTATGTGACTCAAAAGCCGAACGAGTTACTTTCCGACGTTGTTTTAGATGTGCAAGTGATAGTCAAAACTCGCTGTGTCGGCACTCTGCCGACCATTTCGCTAGTTAACACCGGTCTTGTTGTGTGTGTTTCAAGCTCAAGAGCATCTCCAAGCAAAAAATGGTCAACAGCAACATTCAGACGGTTTCGTACTGCTCAATTGCTACATTAAAACGTTATGTTTCTTTTTCAGAACTGGAAAAACACAAGCGTGACAGCATTCGAACCTGTAATCTTCAGATCCGAAGTCCGACGCCTTATCCATTAGGCCACACGGTCACTGACGACCAACATTTACATGTATACGACTCATCTCGAAACGCTCACACCCCTGAGGATTTGTGTTTTCGTTCTACACAGCCGCTGCCCCTTGCTCTTTCCCACCCATTCGTTACATTCAACCTCTGACGAGACCGACCAAATATAGACTGTGAAACAAGACCACACACTTTGTGCATTCGGAATCGAAGGCAGGGCGTCCCTCGCCGCATTTGCTACGATTGCCATTTGCTACTTCTGCAGAAGCGGCGGCGGCGGCGACGACGACGACGACGACGACGAATATCGCGAGAGGCTCTGAGATATGTGAGAAATACATCCATAAAATGTAATTCAGACTGCCTCGTCCCACCTTATGCTGTACCGCTTTGGCAAATGCTTTATCTGCGCCATTCGCCTTAATCGCATCTGAGAGTGATTCTTAAAAAAACGCCTGTCGCTAATTGTTCGTCATCACAGGTACTGTTTGCTATACGGCCACGACGCGCAACTGATTTCCAAAATTCATCTTTCTCCTGTGAGGATGGAACTTACGACCGCTGGTTTATTAGACCAGTGCTCTACCACTGAGCTAAAGAGGCGCGGCCTAGCGGTACTCTTGGGTACTTCGTCCTTACGGTCGTCTGCATCATCAGACTTTAGCTGACAACACTTCATATTACCGGCTAATATTTGCAGCTATGGCGACAAATTACTGCTTGACTACACATCTGACACGTAACCGATGTGCTCTCCAAACAACAACACTTGCATTTCAGAACATGTCTTTCACACATGTCTACAAAATCACCTTCACCTTCAAATACAGCTTCCTTGCGACTGACAGAGACGTAGGCAAAGATTAAAGTTGCTATTTCCATTAAATCTCGTTAATCAGAAAAACGGTAATTTACACTTGCAGCGGAACAAAATTCCGTTCCGCCCAGCGTCTGGCTCGAACCCACGACCCTGGGATTAAGAGCCTGACGCTCTACCGACTGAGCTAGCCGGCTACCTCGGTGAATAACTGCCGGGTAGCACGTCACACAGTACTCGTTTGTGTTGGGTGGTCCCATACAGAATCTCTCCATGATGCCTAATGTTTTCCTAACGTCACACTCGTCACGTACTTCACTTTTATGTCATAATCATTTCTGAGAGGTAAAGAAATTGCATGACAACATGCAGAGCTAGTGGCGTCAAAATTAACGCACATACTTTATGTGACTCAAAAGCCGAACGAGTTACTTTCCGACGTTGTTTTAGATGTGCAAGTGATAGTCAAAACTCGCTGTGTCGGCACTCTGCCGACCATTTCGCTAGTTAACACCGGTCTTGTTGTGTGTGTTTCAAGCTCAAGAGCATCTCCAAGCAAAAAATGGTCAACAGCAACATTCAGACGGTTTCGTACTGCTCAATTGCTACATTAAAACGTTATGTTTCTTTTTCAGAACTGGAAAAACACAAGCGTGACAGCATTCGAACCTGTAATCTTCAGATCCGAAGTCCGACGCCTTATCCATTAGGCCACACGGTCACTGACGACCAACATTTACATGTATACGACTCATCTCGAAACGCTCACACCCCTGAGGATTTGTGTTTTCGTTCTACACAGCCGCTGCCCCTTGCTCTTTCCCACCCATTCGTTACATTCAACCTCTGACGAGACCGACCAAATATAGACTGTGAAACAAGACCACACACTTTGTGCATTCGGAATCGAAGGCAGGGCGTCCCTCGCCGCATTTGCTACGATCGCCATTTGCTACTTCTGCAGAAGCGGCGGCGGCGGCGACGACGACGACGACGACGACGACGACGACGACGACGAATATCGCGAGAGGCTCTGAGATATGTGAGAAATACATCTATAAAATGTAATTCAGACTGCCTCGTCCCACCTTATGCTGTACCGCTTTGGCAAATGCTTTATCTGCGCCATTCGCCTTAATCGCATCTGAGAGTGATTCTTAAAAAAACGCCTGTCGCTAATTGTTCGTCATCACAGGTACTGTTTGCTATACGGCCACGACGCGCAACTGATTTCCAAAATTCATCTTTCTCCTGTGAGGATGGAACTTACGACCGCTGGTTTATTAGACCAGTGCTCTACCACTGAGCTAAAGAGGCGCGGCCTAGCGGTACTCTTGGGTACTTCGTCCTTACGGTCGTCTGCATCATCAGACTTTAGCTGACAACACTTCATATTACCGGCTAATATTTGCAGCTATGGCGACAAATTACTGCTTGACTACACATCTGACACGTAACCGATGTGCTCTCCAAACAACAACACTTGCATTTCAGAACATGTCTTTCACACATGTCTACAAAATCACCTTCACCTTCAAATACAGCTTCCTTGCGACTGACAGAGACGTAGGCAAAGTTTAAAGTTGCTATTTCCATTAAATCTCGTTAATCAGAAAAACGGTAATTTACACTTGCAGCGGAACAAAATTCCGTTCCGCCCAGCGTCTGGCTCGAACCCACGACCCTGGGATTAAGAGTCTGACGCTCTACCGACTGAGCTAGCCGGCTACCTCGGTGAATAACTGCCGGGTAGCACGTCACACAGTACTCGTTTGTGTTGGGTGGTCCCATACAGAATCTCTCCATGATGCCTAATGTTTTCCTAACGTCACACTCGTCACGTACTTCACTTTTATGTCATAATCATTTCTGAGAGGTAAAGAAATTGCATGACAACATGCAGAGCTAGTGGCGTCAAAATTAACGCACATACTTTATGTGACTCAAAAGCCGAACGAGTTACTTTCCGACGTTGTTTTAGATGTGCAAGTGATAGTCAAAACTCGCTGTGTCGGCACTCTGCCGACCATTTCGCTAGTTAACACCGGTCTTGTTGTGTGTGTTTCAAGCTCAAGAGCATCTCCAAGCAAAAAATGGTCAACAGCAACATTCAGACGGTTTCGTACTGCTCAATTGCTACATTAAAACGTTATGTTTCTTTTTCAGAACTGGAAAAACACAAGCGTGACAGCATTCGAACCTGTAATCTTCAGATCCGAAGTCCGACGCCTTATCCATTAGGCCACACGGTCACTGACGACCAACATTTACATGTATACGACTCATCTCGAAACGCTCACACCCCTGAGGATTTGTGTTTTCGTTCTACACAGCCGCTGCCCCTTGCTCTTTCCCACCCATTCGTTACATTCAACCTCTGACGAGACCGACCAAATATAGACTGTGAAACAAGACCACACACTTTGTGCATTCGGAATCGAAGGCAGGGCGTCCTTCGCCGCATTTGCTACGATTGCCATTTGCTACTTCTGCAGAAGCGGCGGCGGCGGCGACGACGACGACGACGACGACGACGACGACGAATATCGCGAGAGGCTCTGAGATGTGTGAGAAATACATCTATAAAATGTAATTCAGACTGCCTCGTCCCACCTTATGCTGTACCGCTTTGGCAAATGCTTTATCTGCGCCATTCGCCTTAATCGCATCTGAGAGTGATTCTTAAAAAAACGCCTGTCGCTAATTGTTCGTCATCACAGGTACTGTTTGCTATACGGCCACGACGCGCAACTGATTTCCAAAATTCATCTTTCTCCTGTGAGGATGGAACTTACGACCGCTGGTTTATTAGACCAGTGCTCTACCACTGAGCTAAAGAGGCGCGGCCTAGCGGTACTCTTGGGTACTTCGTCCTTACGGTCGTCTGCATCATCAGACTTTAGCTGACAACACTTCATATTACCGGCTAATATTTGCAGCTATGGCGACAAATTACTGCTTGACTACACATCTGACACGTAACCGATGTGCTCTCCAAACAACAACACTTGCATTTCAGAACATGTCTTTCACACATGTCTACAAAATCACCTTCACCTTCAAATACAGCTTCCTTGCGACTGACAGAGACGTAGGCAAAGTTTAAAGTTGCTATTTCCATTAAATCTCGTTAATCAGAAAAACGGTAATTTACACTTGCAGCGGAACAAAATTCCGTTCCGCCCAGCGTCTGGCTCGAACCCACGACCCTGGGATTAAGAGTCTGACGCTCTACCGACTGAGCTAGCCGGCTACCTCGGTGAATAACTGCCGGGTAGCACGTCACACAGTACTCGTTTGTGTTGGGTGGTCCCATACAGAATCTCTCCATGATGCCTAATGTTTTCCTAACGTCACACTCGTCACGTACTTCACTTTTATGTCATAATCATTTCTGAGAGGTAAAGAAATTGCATGACAACATGCAGAGCTAGTGGCGTCAAAATTAACGCACATACTTTATGTGACTCAAAAGCCGAACGAGTTACTTTCCGACGTTGTTTTAGATGTGCAAGTGATAGTCAAAACTCGCTGTGTCGGCACTCTGCCGACCATTTCGCTAGTTAACACCGGTCTTGTTGTGTGTGTTTCAAGCTCAAGAGCATCTCCAAGCAAAAAATGGTCAACAGCAACATTCAGACGGTTTCGTACTGCTCAATTGCTACATTAAAACGTTATGTTTCTTTTTCAGAACTGGAAAAACACAAGCGTGACAGCATTCGAACCTGTAATCTTCAGATCCGAAGTCCGACGCCTTATCCATTAGGCCACACGGTCACTGACGACCAACATTTACATGTATACGACTCATCTCGAAACGCTCACACCCCTCAGGATTTGTGTTTTCGTTCTACACAGCCGCTGCCCCTTGCTCTTTCCCACCCATTCGTTACATTCAACCTCTGACGAGACCGACCAAATATAGACTGTGAAACAAGACCACACACTTTGTGCATTCGGAATCGAAGGCAGGGCGTCCCTCGCCGCATTTGCTACGATTGCCATTTGCTACTTCTGCAGAAGCGGCGGCGGCGGCGACGACGACGACGACGACGACGAATATCGCGAGAGGCTCTGAGATATGTGAGAAATACATCCATAAAATGTAATTCAGACTGCCTCGTCCCACCTTATGCTGTACCGCTTTGGCAAATGCTTTATCTGCGCCATTCGCCTTAATCGCATCTGAGAGTGATTCTTAAAAAAACGCCTGTCGCTAATTGTTCGTCATCACAGGTACTGTTTGCTATACGGCCACGACGCGCAACTGATTTCCAAAATTCATCTTTCTCCTGTGAGGATGGAACTTACGACCGCTGGTTTATTAGACCAGTGCTCTACCACTGAGCTAAAGAGGCGCGGCCTAGCGGTATTCTTGGGTACTTCGTCCTTACGGTCGTCTGCATCATCAGACTTTAGCTGACAACACTTCATATTACCGGCTAATATTTGCAGCTATGGCGACAAATTACTGCTTGACTACACATCTGACACGTAACCGATGTGCTCTCCAAACAACAACACTTGCATTTCAGAACATGTCTTTCACACATGTCTACAAAATCACCTTCACCTTCAAATACAGCTTCCTTGCGACTGACAGAGACGTAGGCAAAGTTTAAAGTTGCTATTTCCATTAAATCTCGTTAATCAGAAAAACGGTAATTTACACTTGCAGCGGAACAAAATTCCGTTCCGCCCAGCGTCTGGCTCGAACCCACGACCCTGGGATTAAGAGTCTGACGCTCTACCGACTGAGCTAGCCGGCTACCTCGGTGAATAACTGCCGGGTAGCACGTCACACAGTACTCGTTTGTGTTGGGTGGTCCCATACAGAATCTCTCCATGATGCCTAATGTTTTCCTAACGTCACACTCGTCACGTACTTCACTTTTATGTCATAATCATTTCTGAGAGGTAAAGAAATTGCATGACAACATGCAGAGCTAGTGGCGTCAAAATTAACGCACATACTTTATGTGACTCAAAAGCCGAACGAGTTACTTTCCGACGTTGTTTTAGATGTGCAAGTGATAGTCAAAACTCGCTGTGTCGGCACTCTGCCGACCATTTCGCTAGTTAACACCGGTCTTGTTGTGTGTGTTTCAAGCTCAAGAGCATCTCCAAGCAAAAAATGGTCAACAGCAACATTCAGACGGTTTCGTACTGCTCAATTGCTACATTAAAACGTTATGTTTCTTTTTCAGAACTGGAAAAACACAAGCGTGACAGCATTCGAACCTGTAATCTTCAGATCCGAAGTCCGACGCCTTATCCATTAGGCCACACGGTCACTGACGACCAACATTTACATGTATACGACTCATCTCGAAACGCTCACACCCCTGAGGATTTGTGTTTTCGTTCTACACAGCCGCTGCCCCTTGCTCTTTCCCACCCATTCGTTACATTCAACCTCTGACGAGACCGACCAAATATAGACTGTGAAACAAGACCACACACTTTGTGCATTCGGAATCGAAGGCAGGGCGTCCCTCGCCGCATTTGCTACGATTGCCATTTGCTACTTCTGCAGAAGCGGCGGCGGCGGCGACGACGACGACGACGACGACGACGAATATCGCGAGAGGCTCTGAGATATGTGAGAAATACATCTATAAAATGTAATTCAGACTGCCTCGTCCCACCTTATGCTGTACCGCTTTGGCAAATGCTTTATCTGCGCCATTCGCCTTAATCGCATCTGAGAGTGATTCTTAAAAAAACGCCTGTCGCTAATTGTTCGTCATCACAGGTACTGTTTGCTATACGGCCACGACGCGCAACTGATTTCCAAAATTCATCTTTCTCCTGTGAGGATGGAACTTACGACCGCTGGTTTATTAGACCAGTGCTCTACCACTGAGCTAAAGAGGCGCGGCCTAGCGGTACTCTTGGGTACTTCGTCCTTACGGTCGTCTGCATCATCAGACTTTAGCTGACAACACTTCATATTACCGGCTAATATTTGCAGCTATGGCGACAAATTACTGCTTGACTACACATCTGACACGTAACCGATGTGCTCTCCAAACAACAACACTTGCATTTCAGAACATGTCTTTCACACATGTCTACAAAATCACCTTCACCTTCAAATACAGCTTCCTTGCGACTGACAGAGACGTAGGCAAAGTTTAAAGTTGCTATTTCCATTAAATCTCGTTAATCAGAAAAACGGTAATTTACACTTGCAGCGGAACAAAATTCCGTTCCGCCCAGCGTCTGGCTCGAACCCACGACCCTGGGATTAAGAGTCTGACGCTCTACCGACTGAGCTAGCCGGCTACCTCGGCGAATAACTGCCGGGTAGCACGTCACACAGTACTCGTTTGTGTTGGGTGGTCCCATACAGAATCTCTCCATGATGCCTAATGTTTTCCTAACGTCACACTCGTCACGTACTTCACTTTTATGTCATAATCATTTCTGAGAGGTAAAGAAATTGCATGACAACATGCAGAGCTAGTGGCGTCAAAATTAACGCACATACTTTATGTGACTCAAAAGCCGAACGAGTTACTTTCCGACGTTGTTTTAGATGTGCAAGTGATAGTCAAAACTCGCTGTGTCGGCACTCTGCCGACCATTTCGCTAGTTAACACCGGTCTTGTTGTGTGTGTTTCAAGCTCAAGAGCATCTCCAAGCAAAAAATGGTCAACAGCAACATTCAGACGGTTTCGTACTGCTCAATTGCTACATTAAAACGTTATGTTTCTTTTTCAGAACTGGAAAAACACAAGCGTGACAGCATTCGAACCTGTAATCTTCAGATCCGAAGTCCGATGCCTTATCCATTAGGCCACACGGTCACTGACGACCAACATTTACATGTATACGACTCATCTCGAAACGCTCACACCCCTGAGGATTTGTGTTTTCGTTCTACACAGCCGCTGCCCCTTGCTCTTTCCCACCCATTCGTTACATTCAACCTCTGACGAGACCGACCAAATATAGACTGTGAAACAAGACCACACACTTTGTGCATTCGGAATCGAAGGCAGGGCGTCCCTCGCCGCATTTGCTACGATTGCCATTTGCTACTTCTGCAGAAGCGGCGGCGGCGGCGGCGACGACGACGACGACGACGAATATCGCGAGAGGCTCTGAGATATGTGAGAAATACATCCATAAAATGTAATTCAGACTGCCTCGTCCCACCTTATGCTGTACCGCTTTGGCAAATGCTTTATCTGCGCCATTCGCCTTAATCGCATCTGAGAGTGATTCTTAAAAAAACGCCTGTCGCTAATTGTTCGTCATCACAGGTACTGTTTGCTATACGGCCACGACGCGCAACTGATTTCCAAAATTCATCTTTCTCCTGTGAGGATGGAACTTACGACCGCTGGTTTATTAGACCAGTGCTCTACCACTGAGCTAAAGAGGCGCGGCCTAGCGGTACTCTTGGGTACTTCGTCCTTACGGTCGTCTGCATCATCAGACTTTAGCTGACAACACTTCATATTACCGGCTAATATTTGCAGCTATGGCGACAAATTACTGCTTGACTACACATCTGACACGTAACCGATGTGCTCTCCAAACAACAACACTTGCATTTCAGAACATGTCTTTCACACATGTCTACAAAATCACCTTCACCTTCAAATACAGCTTCCTTGCGACTGACAGAGACGTAGGCAAAGTTTAAAGTTGCTATTTCCATTAAATCTCGTTAATCAGAAAAACGGTAATTTACACTTGCAGCGGAACAAAATTCCGTTCCGCCCAGCGTCTGGCTCGAACCCACGACCCTGGGATTAAGAGTCTGACGCTCTACCGACTGAGCTAGCCGGCTACCTCGGTGAATAACTGCCGGGTAGCACGTCACACAGTACTCGTTTGTGTTGGGTGGTCCCATACAGAATCTCTCCATGATGCCTAATGTTTTCCTAACGTCACACTCGTCACGTACTTCACTTTTATGTCATAATCATTTCTGAGAGGTAAAGAAATTGCATGACAACATGCAGAGCTAGTGGCGTCAAAATTAACGCACATACTTTATGTGACTCAAAAGCCGAACGAGTTACTTTCCGACGTTGTTTTAGATGTGCAAGTGATAGTCAAAACTCGCTGTGTCGGCACTCTGCCGACCATTTCGCTAGTTAACACCGGTCTTGTTGTGTGTGTTTCAAGCTCAAGAGCATCTCCAAGCAAAAAATGGTCAACAGCAACATTCAGACGGTTTCGTACTGCTCAATTGCTACATTAAAACGTTATGTTTCTTTTTCAGAACTGGAAAAACACAAGCGTGACAGCATTCGAACCTGTAATCTTCAGATCCGAAGTCCGACGCCTTATCCATTAGGCCACACGGTCACTGACGACCAACATTTACATGTATACGACTCATCTCGAAACGCTCACACCCCTGAGGATTTGTGTTTTCGTTCTACACAGCCGCTGCCCCTTGCTCTTTCCCACCCATTCGTTACATTCAACCTCTGACGAGACCGACCAAATATAGACTGTGAAACAAGACCACACACTTTGTGCATTCGGAATCGAAGGCAGGGCGTCCCTCGCCGCATTTGCTACGATCGCCATTTGCTACTTCTGCAGAAGCGGCGGCGGCGGCGACGACGACGACGAATATCGCGAGAGGCTCTGAGATATGTGAGAAATACATCTATAAAATGTAATTCAGACTGCCTCGTCCCACCTTATGCTGTACCGCTTTGGCAAATGCTTTATCTGCGCCATTCGCCTTAATCGCATCTGAGAGTGATTCTTAAAAAAACGCCTGTCGCTAATTGTTCGTCATCACAGGTACTGTTTGCTATACGGCCACGACGCGCAACTGATTTCCAAAATTCATCTTTCTCCTGTGAGGATGGAACTTACGACCGCTGGTTTATTAGACCAGTGCTCTACCACTGAGCTAAAGAGGCGCGGCCTAGCGGTACTCTTGGGTACTTCGTCCTTACGGTCGTCTGCATCATCAGACTTTAGCTGACAACACTTCATATTACCGGCTAATATTTGCAGCTATGGCGACAAATTACTGCTTGACTACACATCTGACACGTAACCGATGTGCTCTCCAAACAACAACACTTGCATTTCAGAACATGTCTTTCACACATGTCTACAAAATCACCTTCACCTTCAAATACAGCTTCCTTGCGACTGACAGAGACGTAGGCAAAGTTTAAAGTTGCTATTTCCATTAAATCTCGTTAATCAGAAAAACGGTAATTTACACTTGCAGCGGAACAAAATTCTGTTCCGCCCAGCGTCTGGCTCGAACCCACGACCCTGGGATTAAGAGTCTGACGCTCTACCGACTGAGCTAGCCGGCTACCTCGGTGAATAACTGCCGGGTAGCACGTCACACAGTACTCGTTTGTGTTGGGTGGTCCCATACAGAATCTCTCCATGATGCCTAATGTTTTCCTAACGTCACACTCGTCACGTACTTCACTTTTATGTCATAATCATTTCTGAGAGGTAAAGAAATTGCATGACAACATGCAGAGCTAGTGGCGTCAAAATTAACGCACATACTTTATGTGACTCAAAAGCCGAACGAGTTACTTTCCGACGTTGTTTTAGATGTGCAAGTGATAGTCAAAACTCGCTGTGTCGGCACTCTGCCGACCATTTCGCTAGTTAACACCGGTCTTGTTGTGTGTGTTTCAAGCTCAAGAGCATCTCCAAGCAAAAAATGGTCAACAGCAACATTCAGACGGTTTCGTACTGCTCAATTGCTACATTAAAACGTTATGTTTCTTTTTCAGAACTGGAAAAACACAAGCGTGACAGCATTCGAACCTGTAATCTTCAGATCCGAAGTCCGACGCCTTATCCATTAGGCCACACGGTCACTGACGACCAACATTTACATGTATACGACTCATCTCGAAACGCTCACACCCCTGAGGATTTGTGTTTTCGTTCTACACAGCCGCTGCCCCTTGCTCTTTCCCACCCATTCGTTACATTCAACCTCTGACGAGACCGACCAAATATAGACTGTGAAACAAGACCACACACTTTGTGCATTCGGAATCGAAGGCAGGGCGTCCCTCGCCGCATTTGCTACGATTGCCATTTGCTACTTCTGCAGAAGCGGCGGCGGCGGCGACGACGACGACGACGACGACGACGACGAATATCGCGAGAGGCTCTGAGATGTGTGAGAAATACATCTATAAAATGTAATTCAGACTGCCTCGTCCCACCTTATGCTGTACCGCTTTGGCAAATGCTTTATCTGGCGTGAGGTCGGTCGCTCGACGGCGCGTCCGGCGCGGGCCTGCCCGTAGCCGGCGCGCCGTAAGGCACGGAGGCTCGCACTGGGGCGTATCGCTTCCAGACGGGCGTGCCGCGGCACTCCTCACAGGGGAAGTGATGTGTCTCTTACAACCTCTCCTTCCCAAGTGGCTCTTTCCGCCTTCCCGTGGTGCCAGACGTTAAGCTCGGCATTTTGCCTTGCGACAAAAGGGAGAGCTGCGACCCAACCCGATGCGAAAGCGAAGGGTGCGTGGCACAGGGGGAGCTGTGTCAAGGGACGAACATCTGTCCCTTCCTGTTCGCAGGGCCCAGACCAACAGGAGCTCTGCATGCCGGCGACTTCGTTTGTCGGCGTGGGATCGCGGCGCGAGTCGGCAAGGGTGCCTCGCCGCGCCCCTGGGTAACCGGGGCGTGTTCTGCCAAACCCAGGAGGTGGTGACATCGCCTGGGCCAGGTTAACTGGGTCCAGACCGCCGAACGTCTGGGGGACCGGCCCGCCACCTGAGTAGGAGTGGGTCCTTGGCCGTAAGGTGGAAACTCGGGCTAGTAGGCGGCGAAGGGCGAGAGGTGCATCCGCCTCTCCGGAGTGCGGGGTGCAGTTGCCGAGGAGCGTCGCGTGAAATCGCCGATGACGGAGCCATCGATGGGGACCAGTGCGCTGGCGACGGCGCGCTGAACCCGGCAGCTCGGGAGTGCCCTTGACCTTGGGGCGAGGTCGGTGGGCGAGCTGCAAGAAGTCCCCCCCCCATGCCAGAGGAGCCGGTCCGGGGCAAGAGACGGGCTCCCATCTTTCTTTTATCACTCGTATAATCATGGCGACAACCGATACGAGTGACTCGAGTGCGCCTCAACGGGCTTCTTTTGCGCCGCCTGATCCCTCTCCTCAGGATGAGTCGGGACAGGCCGAAAACGAAACTGTGACGCAGAGATTAGCACGAATCACGTTGCTCATGGAGCAAAACATTAAAAACGGGAAGATAAGTCAAGCAGGACTCTCAACAATTAAAAATGAACTGGCTGCATGGGCCATTGCCCACGCAAAGTTGGAAGGAAGGGTGGAAGAATTAGAGAAGGAAAACAACAGATTGAGGAAACAACCAGTTAAAACCTGGGCTGCCGTGGCAGCGCAAGCTCCCACGAAGCCCAAAACGACTAGAGACACCATAGATAAAGTGACTAAGAGGCCAGATACGGCAGTTTTCTTGAGGACCCTGCCGGGCCAAGACACAAGTGTCAAAAGAATCCAGGAGCTATTCACGACTACTGTGGACCCTGTAAAAGAGAAAATAAAGATCAAAAGAATCAAACCCAGCAAGAATTCAGTAATAGTGGAAGTCGCATCCGAAGAGGATAAAGAAAAAATATTGAACAACCACAAATTAAATTCAGTAATTAAGTGTGAGCCTCCAAGGAAAAGGAACCCTCTCGTGATTCTGTACGACGTTCCAACAGTTATGACTAATGAAGAGTTATGCGACACAATCAGGAAACAAAACTTTGAGCATCTGAGTGAAGAAGAGTTCAAAGACTGTTTTAAACTCAGATTCAAGACAGGTCCACGGGGTCGAGATGTGGTACATCACGTCGCTGAAGTTACAGCACGGATGTGGAAAAGCATTACAACAATGGGCAAAATATATGTTGGCTTCCATGCCATCAACACTAGGGACTATGTCGTGGTACCTCGTTGCCACAACTGTGGCGACTTGGACCACATTCTCAGGCTGTGCACCAGGGAGTCGGCCTGCACAAAATGTGGAGGGAACGGTCACAACCGTAAAGACTGCAAGGCAGCAGCAATCTGCATACCATGCAGGAACCGAGGCAAGAAATCATGCGGAGCCACAGGTCGAAACTGCCCAACATACAGGATGCTTGAACAAAGACTGATTTCCAGGATTGATTATGGGTGAGCCCGGCATACTGAACAGGATGCCGAAACATAAGTCCCCGAGCAAAAGGAGGAGGGATGCTATGAGGGCTAACAAGTTTAAGTTGTTCTTAAGGTCGCTTACGAGCACCAAGAAAACTGAAAATAGAGCCACACAGACTGAGATCTATATGATAAATATGGCAGTACAGACAGATCCCCCCATAGCTGCAGCTCCCTCCTCCGAAAGCCGGGGAGCAGAGCCGACAGAACACCAGAAACGGCAAGGGCGTCCTGTGGCTGTGGCAGTTTCCAGAAAGGAGCAGAAAAAAGTCATTCAACCGATACAGGAAAACTTGATAACCAGTAGCTCTAGTACAAGTTCTCCCACACAGGGTACTCCAGTAGTCAGACTACCACCTGTGGACCCTGTAAGAGTGTACCCCAACTTGGAGTACACCATGCAACTAGCAAGACTTGAGCAGCCGGCTACCCTGACCACTGCCCTGAGACATGTGGTTCGTGTAGGACACGAAGAGGGACGAAAGATAACCTTCTCGGTGATGGAGGCTGTGGACAGAATTCAACTAAAATCAGTGAATCTCCCCACTGACTTTGGAGCCCTGCGAGACTTGTTAAGAAAGGTGTTTGAAAGAAGGGGCGAGAAATTCGACCTAAATGACATCTACGAACAGGCAGTTTTGGCGAACGGACGAATTGCGTTCGACTGGACTAAGACCTGGCCACATGACCGAGTACACACCTACTTTCCATAATGACCAAAATAAACATAGGACAACTAAACACTCATAATAGTCGACTTGTGATGCAGGAACTCCGAAGGGAGGTGGAGGAGAGGAGATTGGATGTGCTCTGTCTGCAGGAGCCGTACTCCCAAGCTGGGAAAGTCGCATTTGTTGCCGCCACATGGCAAGTAATAAGTAGAGGAGAAGACCCAAGGGCAGCAATTATAATTACAAACAAACTCGTGAGAGTAACCACACTCTCTCAGTTTACAACTCCCCATTGCAACGTCGTGGAGCTCCAATCTCCAGCAGGAATCATCACCATCATTAATATGTATTTCCAGTATGGAGATGACATTGAAATACACCTAGACCACCTGATGAGGGTGACCACGGCGTTGCGGGGAAGGAAAATTGTAATAACAGCTGATATTAATGCCAAGTCCCCCCTATGGTTCAGTGGCACAAGAGACGCAAATGGAGAAAAGGTGGAAGAATACATTATGGCGTCGCAACTCGTGGTGGCCAACAGGCCTGGTAATCCTCCTACCTACACGGCAGGAGGAGGGCAGGGTACAAATATTGATGTCACTCTCGTGACACCAAATGTAACAAACATCATTCAAAATTGGAAAGTAGTAGGAAACGCCACCACTAGCGACCATAACTTAATAACTTTCACAGTAGGGGAGAGAGAGTGCCGCTGGGCCATGGGATGGGAAATACAATTCAACTACAGGAAAGCTGACTGGGAACGCCTGGCGAGGGAGTGCGACATTCCTCCATTACCGGAAGATGACATACAACAAGACATAAACGTAGACAACAGAGCAGATGAACTAGTAACTGCAGTAACCAGGGCGGTGAGGGCTGCTGTACCGATCAGGAGGAAGGCCATGGCGGCTTCTCCGTCACCGTGGTCGCCTGAACTGGAAGATCTACGCCAATCTGTCAGGAGGCTAAGGAGGCACTACCAGCGCTGTGTCATCTGGCAGGAGAGACAAAGGTGGCAATTGCAGTACAGGGAGGCAAAACAGAGGTTCCAGAGTGAACTACGTGAAGTCAGAAGGCGAAGCTGGGAACACTATGTGCTCAGCCAGCTAGCTCTGGATCCATGGGGACTCCCCTATAAATTAGTCAGGGAGAAAATCCGCTCTCCTATGGAGCTATCTACAGTCAGGCACGGGGACAGGATGACGGAGTCCTGGCAGGAGACTGCTGGGGTCCTCCTCCGGTCCCTGCTGCCTGATGACAATGCGGATGGGGAGACAGAGGGACAACGGCAATTGCGAGAACAAGACCGTGAAATATATAATAATGACACGGCGGTCTACCCCTTCTCAGAAGAGGAGGTGGCGACCCACATAAAGCAACTTAAAAGAGGCAAAGCTCCTGGGCCAGACGGCATTGTGGCGGAGGTGGTGCAATTCCTGACACCCCAGCTGGTTGCCCCGCTTACCCACCTCTATAATGAGTGCCTGAGGCAACAACAGTTCCCAAGAAGGTGGAAAACTGGGAACGTCGTCATCATTAAGAAGGGACCGGACAAGGATCCTGCAGAAGTAAAGTCGTACAGGCCGATCTGCCTGTTAGATTTGTTTGGAAAAATCTTGGAAAAACTGCTGGCTGACAGACTGGCAGCACATAGAGTATTGTGCGGGATGAGCAGTAGGCAATTCGGTTTCAGGCCGGGGCGGTCGGCATCTGATGCAATCGCCCTGGCGGCCGAGGTCTGTGGCTCAACCCCGCACAAATACGTGGTGGGCATCATGGTGGACATCAGTGGCGCCTTCGACAACCTGTGGTGGCCCTCGCTCTTCTCCTGCTTGCGGGAGAAGGAGTGTCCAGGGCCGCTATATGGCTGCCTGAGGAGCTATTGTGAGGATCGGGAGGTCTGGCTATCATCCCCTAGCGAAAGGGTAGGGAAAGCTGTCACGAAAGGATGTCCCCAAGGATCGGTCCTAGGGCCGCTCTTTTGGGACATCCACATGGAGCCATTACTAGACAGCCTGCAACGAAGTGAGGATGTGCTAGAGGTGATAGCCTACGCTGATGACCTCCTCCTGATGGTCGGTGGCCGTAGCCGAGAGGACATAGAACCTAAAATAGAGAGAGCGTTAGACAGACTCCAACAGTGGTGCCACACCACGAAAATGACCATATCACCAAGCAAATCGACATACTTACTACTTAAAGGACAACTAATCAGGAACCCTACGGTCAGAATTGACGGCACACCGGTACTGCGAAGACGAGACACACGTTACCTAGGAGTCATCATTGATGAGAAATGGAACTTCGGAAAACACATTGAAACTGTAACCCAAAAAGCTCTGCAAATATTAAACAACCTCATTTCCATAGGACATAAAAGATTTCACCTACCTCCACATCTCATTAAACTTTATCACAATAGTATCCTAACTTCAGTAGTGGGTTACGGCTCCGGGGTCTGGGCGCACAGACTCACGAGGGTTGTGCCCGCCATGGCAGTGAGAAGGGTTCAGAGAAGCATGGTTCTAAGATCTGTGGGCGCTTATAGAACATCTCCAGGAGGGGCCCTATTAGTCATAATGGGGCTCTGCCCACTTGACATCAAGATCAGGGAGCAAGCAGCCTGGTATTGGGCAAAAAAAGGGAACCAGGGGAAAATAGAAGAAATCATGGGTGTGAGGGTAGAGGACAAAAGGGGGATTAGAAGAAGGGGGGAAGAACTTTGGCAGGGGTCCTGGGAAACAGAAGAAACCGGTCGCAGAACCTTTCAGTTCTTGCCGAACGTGAGGGAGCGCTTAGAAATGAAGTACTTTCAGCCAACACGGGGACTGATCCATTTTCTCACTGGTCATGGACCCTACCCGACATACTTATGTCGGTTTGGGAAGAGGGCTACGCCAGCGTGCGACTGTGGCGCGCCGGAAGGCACTCCGGATCATGTGATTTACGAGTGCCCTCTCTTCAATGATGTAGCGACTACACTTCGAGACGGACTACCGAACCATGACACGTATCAACTCCTCAGACGTGAAGACACTTTTCAGATGATTAATACTCTGGCCAATGAGGTATCACGGAAAGTGTTAAATGAATATCTGAGGGAGATTAACTAAGAATGTGAAAATGAACACCGATATTGTCTAGACCCCTTTTCCCATACCGCCAGCGCGCGGACTGGCCGACTTCACATCACAGTTGGGATCCGCCGCGCGCAGGATTAGGGGGAGGAGGGGTTAATCTCACCGACTTAGAGATGCACCGGATTTGACTTAGGATAAGTTAGCTCAGTAGGACTTAGAATAGGATATTATGTTAGGTTATGGAACTGCAGCGAGTTAACATCTTGGCCAGCCCAGTGCCAGGGGCAAGCTCTTTGGGGTTAGCCCGAAGAGCAAGGCTTGCAAAGTAGGTTTATATATTCTACTGGCACACATGTGACGCTGCAGGTGTAGAAATTAGCAATTAGTGATAGTAATAGTTTCTTAAGTAGTAGGGATAGTTAGTATAATGCCCATTGTTGTAGTAACCTGTAGCACATCATATTTTGTAGCATGCTGCATGAAACAATAATAAATGTATTAATATTACGACCCACTAATGCTATTAAGGAAGTGGGTTAATATTGTATAATTATTATTATTAATGATGAATAAAGTTTTTTTTTTTTTTTTTTTTTTAAAAAAAAAAAAAAAAAAAAAAAAAAATGCTTTATCTGCGCCATTCGCCTTAATCGCATCTGAGAGTGATTCTTAAAAAAACGCCTGTCGCTAATTGTTCGTCATCACAGGTACTGTTTGCTATACGGCCACGACGCGCAACTGATTTCCAAAATTCATCTTTCTCCTGTGAGGATGGAACTTACGACCGCTGGTTTATTAGACCAGTGCTCTACCACTGAGCTAAAGAGGCGCGGCCTAGCGGTACTCTTGGGTACTTCGTCCTTACGGTCGTCTGCATCATCAGACTTTAGCTGACAACACTTCATATTACCGGCTAATATTTGCAGCTATGGCGACAAATTACTGCTTGACTACACATCTGACACGTAACCGATGTGCTCTCCAAACAACAACACTTGCATTTCAGAACATGTCTTTCACACATGTCTACAAAATCACCTTCACCTTCAAATACAGCTTCCTTGCGACTGACAGAGACGTAGGCAAAGTTTAAAGTTGCTATTTCCATTAAATCTCGTTAATCAGAAAAACGGTAATTTACACTTGCAGCGGAACAAAATTCCGTTCCGCCCAGCGTCTGGCTCGAACCCACGACCCTGGGATTAAGAGTCTGACGCTCTACCGACTGAGCTAGCCGGCTACCTCGGTGAATAACTGCCGGGTAGCACGTCACACAGTACTCGTTTGTGTTGGGTGGTCCCATACAGAATCTCTCCATGATGCCTAATGTTTTCCTAACGTCACACTCGTCACGTACTTCACTTTTATGTCATAATCATTTCTGAGAGGTAAAGAAATTGCATGACAACATGCAGAGCTAGTGGCGTCAAAATTAACGCACATACTTTATGTGACTCAAAAGCCGAACGAGTTACTTTCCGACGTTGTTTTAGATGTGCAAGTGATAGTCAAAACTCGCTGTGTCGGCACTCTGCCGACCATTTCGCTAGTTAACACCGGTCTTGTTGTGTGTGTTTCAAGCTCAAGAGCATCTCCAAGCAAAAAATGGTCAACAGCAACATTCAGACGGTTTCGTACTGCTCAATTGCTACATTAAAACGTTATGTTTCTTTTTCAGAACTGGAAAAACACAAGCGTGACAGCATTCGAACCTGTAATCTTCAGATCCGAAGTCCGACGCCTTATCCATTAGGCCACACGGTCACTGACGACCAACATTTACATGTATACGACTCATCTCGAAACGCTCACACCCCTGAGGATTTGTGTTTTCGTTCTACACAGCCGCTGCCCCTTGCTCTTTCCCACCCATTCGTTACATTCAACCTCTGACGAGACCGACCAAATATAGACTGTGAAACAAGACCACACACTTTGTGCATTCGGAATCGAAGGCAGGGCGTCCCTCGCCGCATTTGCTACGATTGCCATTTGCTACTTCTGCAGAAGCGGCGGCGGCGGCGACGACGACGACGACGACGACGACGACGACGACGACGACGACGAATATCGCGAGAGGCTCTGAGATATGTGAGAAATACATCTATAAAATGTAATTCAGACTGCCTCGTCCCACCTTATGCTGTACCGCTTTGGCAAATGCTTTATCTGCGCCATTCGCCTTAATCGCATCTGAGAGTGATTCTTAAAAAAACGCCTGTCGCTAATTGTTCGTCATCACAGGTACTGTTTGCTATACGGCCACGACGCGCAACTGATTTCCAAAATTCATCTTTCTCCTGTGAGGATGGAACTTACGACCGCTGGTTTATTAGACCAGTGCTCTACCACTGAGCTAAAGAGGCGCGGCCTAGCGGTACTCTTGGGTACTTCGTCCTTACGGTCGTCTGCATCATCAGACTTTAGCTGACAACACTTCATATTACCGGCTAATATTTGCAGCTATGGCGACAAATTACTGCTTGACTACACATCTGACACGTAACCGATGTGCTCTCCAAACAACAACACTTGCATTTCAGAACATGTCTTTCACACATGTCTACAAAATCACCTTCACCTTCAAATACAGCTTCCTTGCGACTGACAGAGACGTAGGCAAAGTTTAAAGTTGCTATTTCCATTAAATCTCGTTAATCAGAAAAACGGTAATTTACACTTGCAGCGGAACAAAATTCCGTTCCGCCCAGCGTCTGGCTCGAACCCACGACCCTGGGATTAAGAGTCTGACGCTCTACCGACTGAGCTAGCCGGCTACCTCGGCGAATAACTGCCGGGTAGCACGTCACACAGTACTCGTTTGTGTTGGGTGGTCCCATACAGAATCTCTCCATGATGCCTAATGTTTACCTAACGTCACACTCGTCACGTACTTCACTTTTATGTCATAATCATTTCTGAGAGGTAAAGAAATTGCATGACAACATGCAGAGCTAGTGGCGTCAAAATTAACGCACATACTTTATGTGACTCAAAAGCCGAACGAGTTACTTTCCGACGTTGTTTTAGATGTGCAAGTGATAGTCAAAACTCGCTGTGTCGGCACTCTGCCGACCATTTCGCTAGTTAACACCGGTCTTGTTGTGTGTGTTTCAAGCTCAAGAGCATCTCCAAGCAAAAAATGGTCAACAGCAACATTCAGACGGTTTCGTACTGCTCAATTGCTACATTAAAACGTTATGTTTCTTTTTCAGAACTGGAAAAACACAAGCGTGACAGCATTCGAACCTGTAATCTTCAGATCCGAAGTCCGACGCCTTATCCATTAGGCCACACGGTCACTGACGACCAACATTTACATGTATACGACTCATCTCGAAACGCTCACACCCCTGAGGATTTGTGTTTTCGTTCTACACAGCCGCTGCCCCTTGCTCTTTCCCACCCATTCGTTACATTCAACCTCTGACGAGACCGACCAAATATAGACTGTGAAACAAGACCACACACTTTGTGCATTCGGAATCGAAGGCAGGGCGTCCCTCGCCGCATTTGCTACGATTGCCATTTGCTACTTCTGCAGAAGCGGCGGCGGCGGCGACGACGACGACGACGACGACGACGAATATCGCGAGAGGCTCTGAGATATGTGAGAAATACATCTATAAAATGTAATTCAGACTGCCTCGTCCCACCTTATGCTGTACCGCTTTGGCAAATGCTTTATCTGCGCCATTCGCCTTAATCGCATCTGAGAGTGATTCTTAAAAAAACGCCTGTCGCTAATTGTTCGTCATCACAGGTACTGTTTGCTATACGGCCACGACGCGCAACTGATTTCCAAAATTCATCTTTCTCCTGTGAGGATGGAACTTACGACCGCTGGTTTATTAGACCAGTGCTCTACCACTGAGCTAAAGAGGCGCGGCCTAGCGGTACTCTTGGGTACTTCGTCCTTACGGTCGTCTGCATCATCAGACTTTAGCTGACAACACTTCATATTACCGGCTAATATTTGCAGCTATGGCGACAAATTACTGCTTGACTACACATCTGACACGTAACCGATGTGCTCTCCAAACAACAACACTTGCATTTCAGAACATGTCTTTCACACATGTCTACAAAATCACCTTCACCTTCAAATACAGCTTCCTTGCGACTGACAGAGACGTAGGCAAAGTTTAAAGTTGCTATTTCCATTAAATCTCGTTACTCAGAAAAACGGTAATTTACACTTGCAGCTGAACAAAATTCCGTTCCGCCCAGCGTCTGGCTCGAACCCACGACCCTGGGATTAAGAGTCTGACGCTCTACCGACTGAGCTAGCCGGCTACCTCGGCGAATAACTGCCGGGTAGCACGTCACACAGTACTCGTTTGTGTTGGGTGGTCCCATACAGAATCTCTCCATGATGCCTAATGTTTTCCTAACGTCACACTCGTCACGTACTTCACTTTTATGTCATAATCATTTCTGAGAGGTAAAGAAATTGCATGACAACATGCAGAGCTAGTGGCGTCAAAATTAACGCACATACTTTATGTGACTCAAAAGCCGAACGAGTTACTTTCCGACGTTGTTTTAGATGTGCAAGTGATAGTCAAAACTCGCTGTGTCGGCACTCTGCCGACCATTTCGCTAGTTAACACCGGTCTTGTTGTGTGTGTTTCAAGCTCAAGAGCATCTCCAAGCAAAAAATGGTCAACAGCAACATTCAGACGGTTTCGTACTGCTCAATTGCTACATTAAAACGTTATGTTTCTTTTTCAGAACTGGAAAAACACAAGCGTGACAGCATTCGAACCTGTAATCTTCAGATCCGAAGTCCGACGCCTTATCCATTAGGCCACACGGTCACTGACGACCAACATTTACATGTATACGACTCATCTCGAAACGCTCACACCCCTGAGGATTTGTGTTTTCGTTCTACACAGCCGCTGCCCCTTGCTCTTTCCCACCCATTCGTTACATTCAACCTCTGACGAGACCGACCAAATATAGACTGTGAAACAAGACCACACACTTTGTGCATTCGGAATCGAAGGCAGGGCGTCCCTCGCCGCATTTGCTACGATTGCCATTTGCTACTTCTGCAGAAGCGGCGGCGGCGGCGACGACGACGACGACGACGACGACGACGACGACGACGACGAATATCGCGAGAGGCTCTGAGATATGTGAGAAATACATCTATAAAATGTAATTCAGACTGCCTCGTCCCACCTTATGCTGTACCGCTTTGGCAAATGCTTTATCTGCGCCATTCGCCTTAATCGCATCTGAGAGTGATTCTTAAAAAAACGCCTGTCGCTAATTGTTCGTCATCACAGGTACTGTTTGCTATACGGCCACGACGCGCAACTGATTTCCAAAATTCATCTTTCTCCTGTGAGGATGGAACTTACGACCGCTGGTTTATTAGACCAGTGCTCTACCACTGAGCTAAAGAGGCGCGGCCTAGCGGTACTCTTGGGTACTTCGTCCTTACGGTCGTCTGCATCATCAGACTTTAGCTGACAACACTTCATATTACCGGCTAATATTTGCAGCTATGGCGACAAATTACTGCTTGACTACACATCTGACACGTAACCGATGTGCTCTCCAAACAACAACACTTGCATTTCAGAACATGTCTTTCACACATGTCTACAAAATCACCTTCACCTTCAAATACAGCTTCCTTGCGACTGACAGAGACGTAGGCAAAGTTTAAAGTTGCTATTTCCATTAAATCTCGTTACTCAGAAAAACGGTAATTTACACTTGCAGCTGAACAAAATTCCGTTCCGCCCAGCGTCTGGCTCGAACCCACGACCCTGGGATTAAGAGTCTGACGCTCTACCGACTGAGCTAGCCGGCTACCTCGGCGAATAACTGCCGGGTAGCACGTCACACAGTACTCGTTTGTGTTGGGTGGTCCCATACAGAATCTCTCCATGATGCCTAATGTTTTCCTAACGTCACACTCGTCACGTACTTCACTTTTATGTCATAATCATTTCTGAGAGGTAAAGAAATTGCATGACAACATGCAGAGCTAGTGGCGTCAAAATTAACGCACATACTTTATGTGACTCAAAAGCCGAACGAGTTACTTTCCGACGTTGTTTTAGATGTGCAAGTGATAGTCAAAACTCGCTGTGTCGGCACTCTGCCGACCATTTCGCTAGTTAACACCGGTCTTGTTGTGTGTGTTTCAAGCTCAAGAGCATCTCCAAGCAAAAAATGGTCAACAGCAACATTCAGACGGTTTCGTACTGCTCAATTGCTACATTAAAACGTTATGTTTCTTTTTCAGAACTGGAAAAACACAAGCGTGACAGCATTCGAACCTGTAATCTTCAGATCCGAAGTCCGACGCCTTATCCATTAGGCCACACAGTCACTGACGACCAACATTTACATGTATACGACTCATCTCGAAACGCTCACACCCCTGAGGATTTGTGTTTTCGTTCTACACAGCCGCTGCCCCTTGCTCTTTCCCACCCATTCGTTACATTCAACCTCTGACGAGACCGACCAAATATAGACTGTGAAACAAGACCACACACTTTGTGCATTCGGAATCGAAGGCAGGGCGTCCCTCGCCGCATTTGCTACGATTGCCATTTGCTACTTCTGCAGAAGCGGCGGCGGCGGCGACGACGACGACGACGACGACGACGACGAATATCGCGAGAGGCTCTGAGATATGTGAGAAATACATCTATAAAATGTAATTCAGACTGCCTCGTCCCACCTTATGCTGTACCGCTTTGGCAAATGCTTTATCTGCGCCATTCGCCTTAATCGCATCTGAGAGTGATTCTTAAAAAAACGCCTGTCGCTAATTGTTCGTCATCACAGGTACTGTTTGCTATACGGCCACGACGCGCAACTGATTTCCAAAATTCATCTTTCTCCTGTGAGGATGGAACTTACGACCGCTGGTTTATTAGACCAGTGCTCTACCACTGAGCTAAAGAGGCGCGGCCTAGCGGTACTCTTGGGTACTTCGTCCTTACGGTCGTCTGTATCATCAGACTTTAGCTGACAACACTTCATATTACCGGCTAATATTTGCAGCTATGGCGACAAATTACTGCTTGACTACACATCTGACACGTAACCGATGTGCTCTCCAAACAACAACACTTGCATTTCAGAACATGTCTTTCACACATGTCTACAAAATCACCTTCACCTTCAAATACAGCTTCCTTGCGACTGACAGAGACGTAGGCAAAGTTTAAAGTTGCTATTTCCATTAAATCTCGTTACTCAGAAAAACGGTAATTTACACTTGCAGCTGAACAAAATTCCGTTCCGCCCAGCGTCTGGCTCGAACCCACGACCCTGGGATTAAGAGTCTGACGCTCTACCGACTGAGCTAGCCGGCTACCTCGGCGAATAACTGCCGGGTAGCACGTCACACAGTACTCGTTTGTGTTGGGTGGTCCCATACAGAATCTCTCCATGATGCCTAATGTTTTCCTAACGTCACACTCGTCACGTACTTCACTTTTATGTCATAATCATTTCTGAGAGGTAAAGAAATTGCATGACAACATGCAGAGCTAGTGGCGTCAAAATTAACGCACATACTTTATGTGACTCAAAAGCCGAACGAGTTACTTTCCGACGTTGTTTTAGATGTGCAAGTGATAGTCAAAACTCGCTGTGTCGGCACTCTGCCGACCATTTCGCTAGTTAACACCGGTCTTGTTGTGTGTGTTTCAAGCTCAAGAGCATCTCCAAGCAAAAAATGGTCAACAGCAACATTCAGACGGTTTCGTACTGCTCAATTGCTACATTAAAACGTTATGTTTCTTTTTCAGAACTGGAAAAACACAAGCGTGACAGCATTCGAACCTGTAATCTTCAGATCCGAAGTCCGACACCTTATCCATTAGGCCACACAGTCACTGACGACCAACATTTACATGTATACGACTCATCTCGAAACGCTCACACCCCTGAGGATTTGTGTTTTCGTTCTACACAGCCGCTGCCCCTTGCTCTTTCCCACCCATTCGTTACATTCAACCTCTGACGAGACCGACCAAATATAGACTGTGAAACAAGACCACACACTTTGTGCATTCGGAATCGAAGGCAGGGCGTCCCTCGCCGCATTTGCTACGATTGCCATTTGCTACTTCTGCAGAAGCGGCGGCGGCGGCGACGACGACGACGACGACGACGACGACGACGACGAATATCGCGAGAGGCTCTGAGATATGTGAGAAATACATCTATAAAATGTAATTCAGACTGCCTCGTCCCACCTTATGCTGTACCGCTTTGGCAAATGCTTTATCTGCGCCATTCGCCTTAATCGCATCTGAGAGTGATTCTTAAAAAAACGCCTGTCGCTAATTGTTCGTCATCACAGGTACTGTTTGCTATACGGCCACGACGCGCAACTGATTTCCAAAATTCATCTTTCTCCTGTGAGGATGGAACTTACGACCGCTGGTTTATTAGACCAGTGCTCTACCACTGAGCTAAAGAGGCGCGGCCTAGCGGTACTCTTGGGTACTTCGTCCTTACGGTCGTCTGCATCATCAGACTTTAGCTGACAACACTTCATATTACCGGCTAATATTTGCAGCTATGGCGACAAATTACTGCTTGACTACACATCTGACACGTAACCGATGTGCTCTCCAAACAACAACACTTGCATTTCAGAACATGTCTTTCACACATGTCTACAAAATCACCTTCACCTTCAAATACAGCTTCCTTGCGACTGACAGAGACGTAGGCAAAGTTTAAAGTTGCTATTTCCATTAAATCTCGTTACTCAGAAAAACGGTAATTTACACTTGCAGCTGAACAAAATTCCGTTCCGCCCAGCGTCTGGCTCGAACCCACGACCCTGGGATTAAGAGTCTGACGCTCTACCGACTGAGCTAGCCGGCTACCTCGGCGAATAACTGCCGGGTAGCACGTCACACAGTACTCGTTTGTGTTGGGTGGTCCCATACAGAATCTCTCCATGATGCCTAATGTTTTCCTAACGTCACACTCGTCACGTACTTCACTTTTATGTCATAATCATTTCTGAGAGGTAAAGAAATTGCATGACAACATGCAGAGCTAGTGGCGTCAAAATTAATGCACATACTTTATGTGACTCAAAAGCCGAACGAGTTACTTTCCGACGTTGTTTTAGATGTGCAAGTGATAGTCAAAACTCGCTGTGTCGGCACTCTGCCGACCATTTCGCTAGTTAACACCGGTCTTGTTGTGTGTGTTTCAAGCTCAAGAGCATCTCCAAGCAAAAAATGGTCAACAGCAACATTCAGACGGTTTCGTACTGCTCAATTGCTACATTAAAACGTTATGTTTCTTTTTCAGAACTGGAAAAACACAAGCGTGACAGCATTCGAACCTGTAATCTTCAGATCCGAAGTCCGACGCCTTATCCATTAGGCCACACGGTCACTGACGACCAACATTTACATGTATACGACTCATCTCGAAACGCTCACACCCCTGAGGATTTGTGTTTTCGTTCTACACAGCCGCTGCCCCTTGCTCTTTCCCACCCATTCGTTACATTCAACCTCTGACGAGACCGACCAAATATAGACTGTGAAACAAGACCACACACTTTGTGCATTCGGAATCGAAGGCAGGGCGTCCCTCGCCGCATTTGCTACGATTGCCATTTGCTACTTCTGCAGAAGCGGCGGCGGCGGCGACGACGACGACGACGACGACGACGACGACGACGACGAATATCGCGAGAGGCTCTGAGATATGTGAGAAATACATCTATAAAATGTAATTCAGACTGCCTCGTCCCACCTTATGCTGTACCGCTTTGGCAAATGCTTTATCTGCGCCATTCGCCTTAATCGCATCTGAGAGTGATTCTTAAAAAAACGCCTGTCGCTAATTGTTCGTCATCACAGGTACTGTTTGCTATACGGCCACGACGCGCAACTGATTTCCAAAATTCATCTTTCTCCTGTGAGGATGGAACTTACGACCGCTGGTTTATTAGACCAGTGCTCTACCACTGAGCTAAAGAGGCGCGGCCTAGCGGTACTCTTGGGTACTTCGTCCTTACGGTCGTCTGCATCATCAGACTTTAGCTGACAACACTTCATATTACCGGCTAATATTTGCAGCTATGGCGACAAATTACTGCTTGACTACACATCTGACACGTAACCGATGTGCTCTCCAAACAACAACACTTGCATTTCAGAACATGTCTTTCACACATGTCTACAAAATCACCTTCACCTTCAAATACAGCTTCCTTGCGACTGACAGAGACGTAGGCAAAGTTTAAAGTTGCTATTTCCATTAAATCTCGTTACTCAGAAAAACGGTAATTTACACTTGCAGCTGAACAAAATTCCGTTCCGCCCAGCGTCTGGCTCGAACCCACGACCCTGGGATTAAGAGTCTGACGCTCTACCGACTGAGCTAGCCGGCTACCTCGGCGAATAACTGCCGGGTAGCACGTCACACAGTACTCGTTTGTGTTGGGTGGTCCCATACAGAATCTCTCCATGATGCCTAATGTTTTCCTAACGTCACACTCGTCACGTACTTCACTTTTATGTCATAATCATTTCTGAGAGGTAAAGAAATTGCATGACAACATGCAGAGCTAGTGGCGTCAAAATTAATGCACATACTTTATGTGACTCAAAAGCCGAACGAGTTACTTTCCGACGTTGTTTTAGATGTGCAAGTGATAGTCAAAACTCGCTGTGTCGGCACTCTGCCGACCATTTCGCTAGTTAACACCGGTCTTGTTGTGTGTGTTTCAAGCTCAAGAGCATCTCCAAGCAAAAAATGGTCAACAGCAACATTCAGACGGTTTCGTACTGCTCAATTGCTACATTAAAACGTTATGTTTCTTTTTCAGAACTGGAAAAACACAAGCGTGACAGCATTCGAACCTGTAATCTTCAGATCCGAAGTCCGACGCCTTATCCATTAGGCCACACGGTCACTGACGACCAACATTTACATGTATACGACTCATCTCGAAACGCTCACACCCCTGAGGATTTGTGTTTTCGTTCTACACAGCCGCTGCCCCTTGCTCTTTCCCACCCATTCGTTACATTCAACCTCTGACGAGACCGACCAAATATAGACTGTGAAACAAGACCACACACTTTGTGCATTCGGAATCGAAGGCAGGGCGTCCCTCGCCGCATTTGCTACGATTGCCATTTGCTACTTCTGCAGAAGCGGCGGCGGCGGCGACGACGACGACGACGACGACGACGACGACGACGACGACGACGAATATCGCGAGAGGCTCTGAGATATGTGAGAAATACATCTATAAAATGTAATTCAGACTGCCTCGTCCCACCTTATGCTGTACCGCTTTGGCAAATGCTTTATCTGCGCCATTCGCCTTAATCGCATCTGAGAGTGATTCTTAAAAAAACGCCTGTCGCTAATTGTTCGTCATCACAGGTACTGTTTGCTATACGGCCACGACGCGCAACTGATTTCCAAAATTCATCTTTCTCCTGTGAGGATGGAACTTACGACCGCTGGTTTATTAGACCAGTGCTCTACCACTGAGCTAAAGAGGCGCGGCCTAGCGGTACTCTTGGGTACTTCGTCCTTACGGTCGTCTGCATCATCAGACTTTAGCTGACAACACTTCATATTACCGGCTAATATTTGCAGCTATGGCGACAAATTACTGCTTGACTACACATCTGACACGTAACCGATGTGCTCTCCAAACAACAACACTTGCATTTCAGAACATGTCTTTCACACATGTCTACAAAATCACCTTCACCTTCAAATACAGCTTCCTTGCGACTGACAGAGACGTAGGCAAAGTTTAAAGTTGCTATTTCCATTAAATCTCGTTACTCAGAAAAACGGTAATTTACACTTGCAGCTGAACAAAATTCCGTTCCGCCCAGCGTCTGGCTCGAACCCACGACCCTGGGATTAAGAGTCTGACGCTCTACCGACTGAGCTAGCCGGCTACCTCGGCGAATAACTGCCGGGTAGCACGTCACACAGTACTCGTTTGTGTTGGGTGGTCCCATACAGAATCTCTCCATGATGCCTAATGTTTTCCTAACGTCACACTCGTCACGTACTTCACTTTTATGTCATAATCATTTCTGAGAGGTAAAGAAATTGCATGACAACATGCAGAGCTAGTGGCGTCAAAATTAATGCACATACTTTATGTGACTCAAAAGCCGAACGAGTTACTTTCCGACGTTGTTTTAGATGTGCAAGTGATAGTCAAAACTCGCTGTGTCGGCACTCTGCCGACCATTTCGCTAGTTAACACCGGTCTTGTTGTGTGTGTTTCAAGCTCAAGAGCATCTCCAAGCAAAAAATGGTCAACAGCAACATTCAGACGGTTTCGTACTGCTCAATTGCTACATTAAAACGTTATGTTTCTTTTTCAGAACTGGAAAAACACAAGCGTGACAGCATTCGAACCTGTAATCTTCAGATCCGAAGTCCGACGCCTTATCCATTAGGCCACACGGTCACTGACGACCAACATTTACATGTATACGACTCATCTCGAAACGCTCACACCCCTGAGGATTTGTGTTTTCGTTCTACACAGCCGCTGCCCCTTGCTCTTTCCCACCCATTCGTTACATTCAACCTCTGACGAGACCGACCAAATATAGACTGTGAAACAAGACCACACACTTTGTGCATTCGGAATCGAAGGCAGGGCGTCCCTCGCCGCATTTGCTACGATTGCCATTTGCTACTTCTGCAGAAGCGGCGGCGGCGGCGACGACGACGACGACGACGACGACGACGACGACGACGAATATCGCGAGAGGCTCTGAGATATGTGAGAAATACATCTATAAAATGTAATTCAGACTGCCTCGTCCCACCTTATGCTGTACCGCTTTGGCAAATGCTTTATCTGCGCCATTCGCCTTAATCGCATCTGAGAGTGATTCTTAAAAAAACGCCTGTCGCTAATTGTTCGTCATCACAGGTACTGTTTGCTATACGGCCACGACGCGCAACTGATTTCCAAAATTCATCTTTCTCCTGTGAGGATGGAACTTACGACCGCTGGTTTATTAGACCAGTGCTCTACCACTGAGCTAAAGAGGCGCGGCCTAGCGGTACTCTTGGGTACTTCGTCCTTACGGTCGTCTGCATCATCAGACTTTAGCTGACAACACTTCATATTACCGGCTAATATTTGCAGCTATGGCGACAAATTACTGCTTGACTACACATCTGACACGTAACCGATGTGCTCTCCAAACAACAACACTTGCATTTCAGAACATGTCTTTCACACATGTCTACAAAATCACCTTCACCTTCAAATACAGCTTCCTTGCGACTGACAGAGACGTAGGCAAAGTTTAAAGTTGCTATTTCCATTAAATCTCGTTACTCAGAAAAACGGTAATTTACACTTGCAGCTGAACAAAATTCCGTTCCGCCCAGCGTCTGGCTCGAACCCACGACCCTGGGATTAAGAGTCTGACGCTCTACCGACTGAGCTAGCCGGCTACCTCGGCGAATAACTGCCGGGTAGCACGTCACACAGTACTCGTTTGTGTTGGGTGGTCCCATACAGAATCTCTCCATGATGCCTAATGTTTTCCTAACGTCACACTCGTCACGTACTTCACTTTTATGTCATAATCATTTCTGAGAGGTAAAGAAATTGCATGACAACATGCAGAGCTAGTGGCGTCAAAATTAATGCACATACTTTATGTGACTCAAAAGCCGAACGAGTTACTTTCCGACGTTGTTTTAGATGTGCAAGTGATAGTCAAAACTCGCTGTGTCGGCACTCTGCCGACCATTTCGCTAGTTAACACCGGTCTTGTTGTGTGTGTTTCAAGCTCAAGAGCATCTCCAAGCAAAAAATGGTCAACAGCAACATTCAGACGGTTTCGTACTGCTCAATTGCTACATTAAAACGTTATGTTTCTTTTTCAGAACTGGAAAAACACAAGCGTGACAGCATTCGAACCTGTAATCTTCAGATCCGAAGTCCGACGCCTTATCCATTAGGCCACACGGTCACTGACGACCAACATTTACATGTATACGACTCATCTCGAAACGCTCACACCCCTGAGGATTTGTGTTTTCGTTCTACACAGCCGCTGCCCCTTGCTCTTTCCCACCCATTCGTTACATTCAACCTCTGACGAGACCGACCAAATATAGACTGTGAAACAAGACCACACACTTTGTGCATTCGGAATCGAAGGCAGGGCGTCCCTCGCCGCATTTGCTACGATTGCCATTTGCTACTTCTGCAGAAGCGGCGGCGGCGGCGACGACGACGACGACGACGACGACGACGACGACGACGACGACGAATATCGCGAGAGGCTCTGAGATATGTGAGAAATACATCTATAAAATGTAATTCAGACTGCCTCGTCCCACCTTATGCTGTACCGCTTTGGCAAATGCTTTATCTGCGCCATTCGCCTTAATCGCATCTGAGAGTGATTCTTAAAAAAACGCCTGTCGCTAATTGTTCGTCATCACAGGTACTGTTTGCTATACGGCCACGACGCGCAACTGATTTCCAAAATTCATCTTTCTCCTGTGAGGATGGAACTTACGACCGCTGGTTTATTAGACCAGTGCTCTACCACTGAGCTAAAGAGGCGCGGCCTAGCGGTACTCTTGGGTACTTCGTCCTTACGGTCGTCTGCATCATCAGACTTTAGCTGACAACACTTCATATTACCGGCTAATATTTGCAGCTATGGCGACAAATTACTGCTTGACTACACATCTGACACGTAACCGATGTGCTCTCCAAACAACAACACTTGCATTTCAGAACATGTCTTTCACACATGTCTACAAAATCACCTTCACCTTCAAATACAGCTTCCTTGCGACTGACAGAGACGTAGGCAAAGTTTAAAGTTGCTATTTCCATTAAATCTCGTTAATCAGAAAAACGGTAATTTACACTTGCAGCGGAACAAAATTCCGTTCCGCCCAGCGTCTGGCTCGAACCCACGACCCTGGGATTAAGAGTCTGACGCTCTACCGACTGAGCTAGCCGGCTACCTCGGTGAATAACTGCCGGGTAGCACGTCACACAGTACTCGTTTGTGTTGGGTGGTCCCATACAGAATCTCTCCATGATGCCTAATGTTTTCCTAACGTCACACTCGTCACGTACTTCACTTTTATGTCATAATCATTTCTGAGAGGTAAAGAAATTGCATGACAACATGCAGAGCTAGTGGCGTCAAAATTAACGCACATACTTTATGTGACTCAAAAGCCGAACGAGTTACTTTCCGACGTTGTTTTAGATGTGCAAGTGATAGTCAAAACTCGCTGTGTCGGCACTCTGCCGACCATTTCGCTAGTTAACACCGGTCTTGTTGTGTGTGTTTCAAGCTCAAGAGCATCTCCAAGCAAAAAATGGTCAACAGCAACATTCAGACGGTTTCGTACTGCTCAATTGCTACATTAAAACGTTATGTTTCTTTTTCAGAACTGGAAAAACACAAGCGTGACAGCATTCGAACCTGTAATCTTCAGATCCGAAGTCCGACGCCTTATCCATTAGGCCACACGGTCACTGACGACCAACATTTACATGTATACGACTCATCTCGAAACGCTCACACCCCTGAGGATTTGTGTTTTCGTTCTACACAGCCGCTGCCCCTTGCTCTTTCCCACCCATTCGTTACATTCAACCTCTGACGAGACCGACCAAATATAGACTGTGAAACAAGACCACACACTTTGTGCATTCGGAATCGAAGGCAGGGCGTCCCTCGCCGCATTTGCTACGATTGCCATTTGCTACTTCTGCAGAAGCGGCGGCGGCGGCGACGACGACGACGACGACGACGACGACGACGACGACGACGACGAATATCGCGAGAGGCTCTGAGATATGTGAGAAATACATCTATAAAATGTAATTCAGACTGCCTCGTCCCACCTTATGCTGTACCGCTTTGGCAAATGCTTTATCTGCGCCATTCGCCTTAATCGCATCTGAGAGTGATTCTTAAAAAAACGCCTGTCGCTAATTGTTCGTCATCACAGGTACTGTTTGCTATACGGCCACGACGCGCAACTGATTTCCAAAATTCATCTTTCTCCTGTGAGGATGGAACTTACGACCGCTGGTTTATTAGACCAGTGCTCTACCACTGAGCTAAAGAGGCGCGGCCTAGCGGTACTCTTGGGTACTTCGTCCTTACGGTCGTCTGCATCATCAGACTTTAGCTGACAACACTTCATATTACCGGCTAATATTTGCAGCTATGGCGACAAATTACTGCTTGACTACACATCTGACACGTAACCGATGTGCTCTCCAAACAACAACACTTGCATTTCAGAACATGTCTTTCACACATGTCTACAAAATCACCTTCACCTTCAAATACAGCTTCCTTGCGACTGACAGAGACGTAGGCAAAGTTTAAAGTTGCTATTTCCATTAAATCTCGTTAATCAGAAAAACGGTAATTTACACTTGCAGCGGAACAAAATTCCGTTCCGCCCAGCGTCTGGCTCGAACCCACGACCCTGGGATTAAGAGTCTGACGCTCTACCGACTGAGCTAGCCGGCTACCTCGGTGAATAACTGCCGGGTAGCACGTCACACAGTACTCGTTTGTGTTGGGTGGTCCCATACAGAATCTCTCCATGATGCCTAATGTTTTCCTAACGTCACACTCGTCACGTACTTCACTTTTATGTCATAATCATTTCTGAGAGGTAAAGAAATTGCATGACAACATGCAGAGCTAGTGGCGTCAAAATTAACGCACATACTTTATGTGACTCAAAAGCCGAACGAGTTACTTTCCGACGTTGTTTTAGATGTGCAAGTGATAGTCAAAACTCGCTGTGTCGGCACTCTGCCGACCATTTCGCTAGTTAACACCGGTCTTGTTGTGTGTGTTTCAAGCTCAAGAGCATCTCCAAGCAAAAAATGGTCAACAGCAACATTCAGACGGTTTCGTACTGCTCAATTGCTACATTAAAACGTTATGTTTCTTTTTCAGAACTGGAAAAACACAAGCGTGACAGCATTCGAACCTGTAATCTTCAGATCCGAAGTCCGACGCCTTATCCATTAGGCCACACGGTCACTGACGACCAACATTTACACGTATACGACTCATCTCGAAACGCTCACACCCCTGAGGATTTGTGTTTTCGTTCTACACAGCCGCTGCCCCTTGCTCTTTCCCACCCATTCGTTACATTCAACCTCTGACGAGACCGACCAAATATAGACTGTGAAACAAGACCACACACTTTGTGCATTCGGAATCGAAGGCAGGGCGTCCCTCGCCGCATTTGCTACGATTGCCATTTGCTACTTCTGCAGAAGCGGCGGCGGCGGCGACGACGACGACGACGACGACGACGACGACGACGACGACGAATATCGCGAGAGGCTCTGAGATATGTGAGAAATACATCTATAAAATGTAATTCAGACTGCCTCGTCCCACCTTATGCTGTACCGCTTTGGCAAATGCTTTATCTGCGCCATTCGCCTTAATCGCATCTGAGAGTGATTCTTAAAAAAACGCCTGTCGCTAATTGTTCGTCATCACAGGTACTGTTTGCTATACGGCCACGACGCGCAACTGATTTCCAAAATTCATCTTTCTCCTGTGAGGATGGAACTTACGACCGCTGGTTTATTAGACCAGTGCTCTACCACTGAGCTAAAGAGGCGCGGCCTAGCGGTACTCTTGGGTACTTCGTCCTTACGGTCGTCTGCATCATCAGACTTTAGCTGACAACACTTCATATTACCGGCTAATATTTGCAGCTATGGCGACAAATTACTGCTTGACTACACATCTGACACGTAACCGATGTGCTCTCCAAACAACAACACTTGCATTTCAGAACATGTCTTTCACACATGTCTACAAAATCACCTTCACCTTCAAATACAGCTTCCTTGCGACTGACAGAGACGTAGGCAAAGTTTAAAGTTGCTATTTCCATTAAATCTCGTTAATCAGAAAAACGGTAATTTACACTTGCAGCGGAACAAAATTCCGTTCCGCCCAGCGTCTGGCTCGAACCCACGACCCTGGGATTAAGAGTCTGACGCTCTACCGACTGAGCTAGCCGGCTACCTCGGTGAATAACTGCCGGGTAGCACGTCACACAGTACTCGTTTGTGTTGGGTGGTCCCATACAGAATCTCTCCATGATGCCTAATGTTTTCCTAACGTCACACTCGTCACGTACTTCACTTTTATGTCATAATCATTTCTGAGAGGTAAAGAAATTGCATGACAACATGCAGAGCTAGTGGCGTCAAAATTAACGCACATACTTTATGTGACTCAAAAGCCGAACGAGTTACTTTCCGACGTTGTTTTAGATGTGCAAGTGATAGTCGAAACTCGCTGTGTCGGCACTCTGCCGACCATTTCGCTAGTTAACACCGGTCTTGTTGTGTGTGTTTCAAGCTCAAGAGCATCTCCAAGCAAAAAATGGTCAACAGCAACATTCAGACGGTTTCGTACTGCTCAATTGCTACATTAAAACGTTATGTTTCTTTTTCAGAACTGGAAAAACACAAGCGTGACAGCATTCGAACCTGTAATCTTCAGATCCGAAGTCCGACGCCTTATCCATTAGGCCACACGGTCACTGACGACCAACATTTACATGTATACGACTCATCTCGAAACGCTCACACCCCTGAGGATTTGTGTTTTCGTTCTACACAGCCGCTGCCCCTTGCTCTTTCCCACCCATTCGTTACATTCAACCTCTGACGAGACCGACCAAATATAGACTTTGAAACAAGACCACACACTTTGTGCATTCGGAATCGAAGGCAGGGCGTCCCTCGCCGCATTTGCTACGATTGCCATTTGCTACTTCTGCAGAAGCGGCGGCGGCGGCGGCGACGACGACGACGACGACGACGACGAATATCGCGAGAGGCTCTGAGATATGTGAGAAATACATCTATAAAATGTAATTCAGACTGCCTCGTCCCACCTTATGCTGTACCGCTTTGGCAAATGCTTTATCTGCGCCATTCGCCTTAATCGCATCTGAGAGTGATTCTTAAAAAAACGCCTGTCGCTAATTGTTCGTCATCACAGGTACTGTTTGCTATACGGCCACGACGCGCAACTGATTTCCAAAATTCATCTTTCTCCTGTGAGGATGGAACTTACGACCGCTGGTTTATTAGACCAGTGCTCTACCACTGAGCTAAAGAGGCGCGGCCTAGCGGTACTCTTGGGTACTTCGTCCTTACGGTCGTCTGCATCATCAGACTTTAGCTGACAACACTTCATATTACCGGCTAATATTTGCAGCTATGGCGACAAATTACTGCTTGACTACACATCTGACACGTAACCGATGTGCTCTCCAAACAACAACACTTGCATTTCAGAACATGTCTTTCACACATGTCTACAAAATCACCTTCACCTTCAAATACAGCTTCCTTGCGACTGACAGAGACGTAGGCAAAGTTTAAAGTTGCTATTTCCATTAAATCTCGTTAATCAGAAAAACGGTAATTTACACTTGCAGCGGAACAAAATTCCGTTCCGCCCAGCGTCTGGCTCGAACCCACGACCCTGGGATTAAGAGTCTGACGCTCTACCGACTGAGCTAGCCGGCTACCTCGGTGAATAACTGCCGGGTAGCACGTCACACAGTACTCGTTTGTGTTGGGTGGTCCCATACAGAATCTCTCCATGATGCCTAATGTTTTCCTAACGTCACACTCGTCACGTACTTCACTTTTATGTCATAATCATTTCTGAGAGGTAAAGAAATTGCATGACAACATGCAGAGCTAGTGGCGTCAAAATTAACGCACATACTTTATGTGACTCAAAAGCCGAACGAGTTACTTTCCGACGTTGTTTTAGATGTGCAAGTGATAGTCAAAACTCGCTGTGTCGGCACTCTGCCGACCATTTCGCTAGTTAACACCGGTCTTGTTGTGTGTGTTTCAAGCTCAAGAGCATCTCCAAGCAAAAAATGGTCAACAGCAACATTCAGACGGTTTCGTACTGCTCAATTGCTACATTAAAACGTTATGTTTCTTTTTCAGAACTGGAAAAACACAAGCGTGACAGCATTCGAACCTGTAATCTTCAGATCCGAAGTCCGACGCCTTATCCATTAGGCCACACGGTCACTGACGACCAACATTTACATGTATACGACTCATCTCGAAACGCTCACACCCCTGAGGATTTGTGTTTTCGTTCTACACAGCCGCTGCCCCTTGCTCTTTCCCACCCATTCGTTACATTCAACCTCTGACGAGACCGACCAAATATAGACTGTGAAACAAGACCACACACTTTGTGCATTCGGAATCGAAGGCAGGGCGTCCCTCGCCGCATTTGCTACGATTGCCATTTGCTACTTCTGCAGAAGCGGCGGCGGCGGCGACGACGACGACGACGACGACGACGACGACGACGACGACGACGAATATCGCGAGAGGCTCTGAGATATGTGAGAAATACATCTATAAAATGTAATTCAGACTGCCTCGTCCCACCTTATGCTGTACCGCTTTGGCAAATGCTTTATCTGCGCCATTCGCCTTAATCGCATCTGAGAGTGATTCTTAAAAAAACGCCTGTCGCTAATTGTTCGTCATCACAGGTACTGTTTGCTATACGGCCACGACGCGCAACTGATTTCCAAAATTCATCTTTCTCCTGTGAGGATGGAACTTACGACCGCTGGTTTATTAGACCAGTGCTCTACCACTGAGCTAAAGAGGCGCGGCCTAGCGGTACTCTTGGGTACTTCGTCCTTACGGTCGTCTGCATCATCAGACTTTAGCTGACAACACTTCATATTACCGGCTAATATTTGCAGCTATGGCGACAAATTACTGCTTGACTACACATCTGACACGTAACCGATGTGCTCTCCAAACAACAACACTTGCATTTCAGAACATGTCTTTCACACATGTCTACAAAATCACCTTCACCTTCAAATACAGCTTCCTTGCGACTGACAGAGACGTAGGCAAAGTTTAAAGTTGCTATTTCCATTAAATCTCGTTAATCAGAAAAACGGTAATTTACACTTGCAGCGGAACAAAATTCCGTTCCGCCCAGCGTCTGGCTCGAACCCACGACCCTGGGATTAAGAGTCTGACGCTCTACCGACTGAGCTAGCCGGCTACCTCGGTGAATAACTGCCGGGTAGCACGTCACACAGTACTCGTTTGTGTTGGGTGGTCCCATACAGAATCTCTCCATGATGCCTAATGTTTTCCTAACGTCACACTCGTCACGTACTTCACTTTTATGTCATAATCATTTCTGAGAGGTAAAGAAATTGCATGACAACATGCAGAGCTAGTGGCGTCAAAATTAACGCACATACTTTATGTGACTCAAAAGCCGAACGAGTTACTTTCCGACGTTGTTTTAGATGTGCAAGTGATAGTCAAAACTCGCTGTGTCGGCACTCTGCCGACCATTTCGCTAGTTAACACCGGTCTTGTTGTGTGTGTTTCAAGCTCAAGAGCATCTCCAAGCAAAAAATGGTCAACAGCAACATTCAGACGGTTTCGTACTGCTCAATTGCTACATTAAAACGTTATGTTTCTTTTTCAGAACTGGAAAAACACAAGCGTGACAGCATTCGAACCTGTAATCTTCAGATCCGAAGTCCGACGCCTTATCCATTAGGCCACACGGTCACTGACGACCAACATTTACATGTATACGACTCATCTCGAAACGCTCACACCCCTGAGGATTTGTGTTTTCGTTCTACACAGCCGCTGCCCCTTGCTCTTTCCCACCCATTCGTTACATTCAACCTCTGACGAGACCGACCAAATATAGACTGTGAAACAAGACCACACACTTTGTGCATTCGGAATCGAAGGCAGGGCGTCCCTCGCCGCATTTGCTACGATTGCCATTTGCTACTTCTGCAGAAGCGGCGGCGGCGGCGACGACGACGACGACGACGACGACGACGACGACGACGACGACGAATATCGCGAGAGGCTCTGAGATATGTGAGAAATACATCTATAAAATGTAATTCAGACTGCCTCGTCCCACCTTATGCTGTACCGCTTTGGCAAATGCTTTATCTGCGCCATTCGCCTTAATCGCATCTGAGAGTGATTCTTAAAAAAACGCCTGTCGCTAATTGTTCGTCATCACAGGTACTGTTTGCTATACGGCCACGACGCGCAACTGATTTCCAAAATTCATCTTTCTCCTGTGAGGATGGAACTTACGACCGCTGGTTTATTAGACCAGTGCTCTACCACTGAGCTAAAGAGGCGCGGCCTAGCGGTACTCTTGGGTACTTCGTCCTTACGGTCGTCTGCATCATCAGACTTTAGCTGACAACACTTCATATTACCGGCTAATATTTGCAGCTATGGCGACAAATTACTGCTTGACTACACATCTGACACGTAACCGATGTGCTCTCCAAACAACAACACTTGCATTTCAGAACATGTCTTTCACACATGTCTACAAAATCACCTTCACCTTCAAATACAGCTTCCTTGCGACTGACAGAGACGTAGGCAAAGTTTAAAGTTGCTATTTCCATTAAATCTCGTTAATCAGAAAAACGGTAATTTACACTTGCAGCGGAACAAAATTCCGTTCCGCCCAGCGTCTGGCTCGAACCCACGACCCTGGGATTAAGAGTCTGACGCTCTACCGACTGAGCTAGCCGGCTACCTCGGTGAATAACTGCCGGGTAGCACGTCACACAGTACTCGTTTGTGTTGGGTGGTCCCATACAGAATCTCTCCATGATGCCTAATGTTTTCCTAACGTCACACTCGTCACGTACTTCACTTTTATGTCATAATCATTTCTGAGAGGTAAAGAAATTGCATGACAACATGCAGAGCTAGTGGCGTCAAAATTAACGCACATACTTTATGTGACTCAAAAGCCGAACGAGTTACTTTCCGACGTTGTTTTAGATGTGCAAGTGATAGTCGAAACTCGCTGTGTCGGCACTCTGCCGACCATTTCGCTAGTTAACACCGGTCTTGTTGTGTGTGTTTCAAGCTCAAGAGCATCTCCAAGCAAAAAATGGTCAACAGCAACATTCAGACGGTTTCGTACTGCTCAATTGCTACATTAAAACGTTATGTTTCTTTTTCAGAACTGGAAAAACACAAGCGTGACAGCATTCGAACCTGTAATCTTCAGATCCGAAGTCCGACGCCTTATCCATTAGGCCACACGGTCACTGACGACCAACATTTACATGTATACGACTCATCTCGAAACGCTCACACCCCTGAGGATTTGTGTTTTCGTTCTACACAGCCGCTGCCCCTTGCTCTTTCCCACCCATTCGTTACATTCAACCTCTGACGAGACCGACCAAATATAGACTTTGAAACAAGACCACACACTTTGTGCATTCGGAATCGAAGGCAGGGCGTCCCTCGCCGCATTTGCTACGATTGCCATTTGCTACTTCTGCAGAAGCGGCGGCGGCGGCGGCGACGACGACGACGACGACGACGACGACGAATATCGCGAGAGGCTCTGAGATATGTGAGAAATACATCTATAAAATGTAATTCAGACTGCCTCGTCCCACCTTATGCTGTACCGCTTTGGCAAATGCTTTATCTGCGCCATTCGCCTTAATCGCATCTGAGAGTGATTCTTAAAAAAACGCCTGTCGCTAATTGTTCGTCATCACAGGTACTGTTTGCTATACGGCCACGACGCGCAACTGATTTCCAAAATTCATCTTTCTCCTGTGAGGATGGAACTTACGACCGCTGGTTTATTAGACCAGTGCTCTACCACTGAGCTAAAGAGGCGCGGCCTAGCGGTACTCTTGGGTACTTCGTCCTTACGGTCGTCTGCATCATCAGACTTTAGCTGACAACACTTCATATTACCGGCTAATATTTGCAGCTATGGCGACAAATTACTGCTTGACTACACATCTGACACGTAACCGATGTGCTCTCCAAACAACAACACTTGCATTTCAGAACATGTCTTTCACACATGTCTACAAAATCACCTTCACCTTCAAATACAGCTTCCTTGCGACTGACAGAGACGTAGGCAAAGTTTAAAGTTGCTATTTCCATTAAATCTCGTTAATCAGAAAAACGGTAATTTACACTTGCAGCGGAACAAAATTCCGTTCCGCCCAGCGTCTGGCTCGAACCCACGACCCTGGGATTAAGAGTCTGACGCTCTACCGACCGAGCTAGCCGGCTACCTCGGTGAGTAACTGCCGGGTAGCACGTCACACAGTACTCGTTTGTGTTGGGTGGTCCCATACAGAATCTCTCCATGATGCCTAATGTTTTCCTAACGTCACACTCGTCACGTACTTCACTTTTATGTCATAATCATTTCTGAGAGGTAAAGAAATTGCATGACAACATGCAGAGCTAGTGGCGTCAAAATTAACGCACATACTTTATGTGACTCAAAAGCCGAACGAGTTACTTTCCGACGTTGTTTTAGATGTGCAAGTGATAGTCAAAACTCGCTGTGTCGGCACTCTGCCGACCATTTCGCTAGTTAACACTGGTCTTGTTGTGTGTGTTTCAAGCTCAAGAGCATCTCCAAGCAAAAAATGGTCAACAGCAACATTCAGACGGTTTCGTACTGCTCAATTGCTACATTAAAACGTTATGTTTCTTTTTCAGAACTGGAAAAACACAAGCGTGACAGCATTCGAACCTGTAATCTTCAGATCCGAAGTCCGACGCCTTTTCCATTAGGCCACACGGTCACTGACGACCAACATTTACATGTATACGACTCATCTCGAAACGCTCACACCCCTGAGGATTTGTGTTTTCGTTCTACACAGCCGCTGCCCCTTGCTCTTTCCCACCCATTCGTTACATTCAACCTCTGACGAGACCGACCAAATATAGACTGTGAAACAAGACCACACACTTTGTGCATTCGGAATCGAAGGCAGGGCGTCCCTCGCCGCATTTGCTACGATTGCCATTTGCTACTTCTGCAGAAGCGGCGGCGGCGGCGACGACGACGACGACGACGACGACGACGACGACGACGAATATCGCGAGAGGCTCTGAGATATGTGAGAAATACATCTATAAAATGTAATTCAGACTGCCTCGTCCCACCTTATGCTGTACCGCTTTGGCAAATGCTTTATCTGCGCCATTCGCCTTAATCGCATCTGAGAGTGATTCTTAAAAAAACGCCTGTCGCTAATTGTTCGTCATCACAGGTACTGTTTGCTATACGGCCACGACGCGCAACTGATTTCCAAAATTCATCTTTCTCCTGTGAGGATGGAACTTACGACCGCTGGTTTATTAGACCAGTGCTCTACCACTGAGCTAAAGAGGCGCGGCCTAGCGGTACTCTTGGGTACTTCGTCCTTACGGTCGTCTGCATCATCAGACTTTAGCTGACAACACTTCATATTACCGGCTAATATTTGCAGCTATGGCGACAAATTACTGCTTGACTACACATCTGACACGTAACCGATGTGCTCTCCAAACAACAACACTTGCATTTCAGAACATGTCTTTCACACATGTCTACAAAATCACCTTCACCTTCAAATACAGCTTCCTTGCGACTGACAGAGACGTAGGCAAAGTTTAAAGTTGCTATTTCCATTAAATCTCGTTAATCAGAAAAACGGTAATTTACACTTGCAGCGGAACAAAATTCCGTTCCGCCCAGCGTCTGGCTCGAACCCACGACCCTGGGATTAAGAGTCTGACGCTCTACCGACTGAGCTAGCCGGCTACCTCGGTGAATAACTGCCGGGTAGCACGTCACACAGTACTCGTTTGTGTTGGGTGGTCCCATACAGAATCTCTCCATGATGCCTAATGTTTTCCTAACGTCACACTCGTCACGTACTTCACTTTTATGTCATAATCATTTCTGAGAGGTAAAGAAATTGCATGACAACATGCAGAGCTAGTGGCGTCAAAATTAACGCACATACTTTATGTGACTCAAAAGCCGAACGAGTTACTTTCCGACGTTGTTTTAGATGTGCAAGTGATAGTCAAAACTCGCTGTGTCGGCACTCTGCCGACCATTTCGCTAGTTAACACCGGTCTTGTTGTGTGTGTTTCAAGCTCAAGAGCATCTCCAAGCAAAAAATGGTCAACAGCAACATTCAGACGGTTTCGTACTGCTCAATTGCTACATTAAAACGTTATGTTTCTTTTTCAGAACTGGAAAAACACAAGCGTGACAGCATTCGAACCTGTAATCTTCAGATCCGAAGTCCGACGCCTTATCCATTAGGCCACACGGTCACTGACGACCAACATTTACATGTATACGACTCATCTCGAAACGCTCACACCCCTGAGGATTTGTGTTTTCGTTCTACACAGCCGCTGCCCCTTGCTCTTTCCCACCCATTCGTTACATTCAACCTCTGACGAGACCGACCAAATATAGACTGTGAAACAAGACCACACACTTTGTGCATTCGGAATCGAAGGCAGGGCGTCCCTCGCCGCATTTGCTACGATTGCCATTTGCTACTTCTGCAGAAGCGGCGGCGGCGGCGACGACGACGACGACGACGACGACGACGACGACGACGACGACGAATATCGCGAGAGGCTCTGAGATATGTGAGAAATACATCTATAAAATGTAATTCAGACTGCCTCGTCCCACCTTATGCTGTACCGCTTTGGCAAATGCTTTATCTGCGCCATTCGCCTTAATCGCATCTGAGAGTGATTCTTAAAAAAACGCCTGTCGCTAATTGTTCGTCATCACAGGTACTGTTTGCTATACGGCCACGACGCGCAACTGATTTCCAAAATTCATCTTTCTCCTGTGAGGATGGAACTTACGACCGCTGGTTTATTAGACCAGTGCTCTACCACTGAGCTAAAGAGGCGCGGCCCTAGCGGTACTCTTGGGTACTTCGTCCTTACGGTCGTCTGCATCATCAGACTTTAGCTGACAACACTTCATATTACCGGCTAATATTTGCAGCTATGGCGACAAATTACTGCTTGACTACACATCTGACACGTAACCGATGTGCTCTCCAAACAACAACACTTGCATTTCAGAACATGTCTTTCACACATGTCTACAAAATCACCTTCACCTTCAAATACAGCTTCCTTGCGACTGACAGAGACGTAGGCAAAGTTTAAAGTTGCTATTTCCATTAAATCTCGTTAATCAGAAAAACGGTAATTTACACTTGCAGCGGAACAAAATTCCGTTCCGCCCAGCGTCTGGCTCGAACCCACGACCCTGGGATTAAGAGTCTGACGCTCTACCGACTGAGCTAGCCGGCTACCTCGGTGAATAACTGCCGGGTAGCACGTCACACAGTACTCGTTTGTGTTGGGTGGTCCCATACAGAATCTCTCCATGATGCCTAATGTTTTCCTAACGTCACACTCGTCACGTACTTCACTTTTATGTCATAATCATTTCTGAGAGGTAAAGAAATTGCATGACAACATGCAGAGCTAGTGGCGTCAAAATTAACGCACATACTTTATGTGACTCAAAAGCCGAACGAGTTACTTTCCGACGTTGTTTTAGATGTGCAAGTGATAGTCAAAACTCGCTGTGTCGGCACTCTGCCGACCATTTCGCTAGTTAACACCGGTCTTGTTGTGTGTGTTTCAAGCTCAAGAGCATCTCCAAGCAAAAATGGTCAACAGCAACATTCAGACGGTTTCGTACTGCTCAATTGCTACATTAAAACGTTATGTTTCTTTTTCAGAACTGGAAAAACACAAGCGTGACAGCATTCGAACCTGTAATCTTCAGATCCGAAGTCCGACGCCTTATCCATTAGGCCACACGGTCACTGACGACCAACATTTACATGTATACGACTCATCTCGAAACGCTCACACCCCTGAGGATTTGTGTTTTCGTTCTACACAGCCGCTGCCCCTTGCTCTTTCCCACCCATTCGTTACATTCAACCTCTGACGAGACCGACCAAATATAGACTGTGAAACAAGACCACACACTTTGTGCATTCGGAATCGAAGGCAGGGCGTCCCTCGCCGCATTTGCTACGATTGCCATTTGCTACTTCTGCAGAAGCGGCGGCGGCGGCGACGACGACCGACGACGACGACGACGACGACGACGACGACGACGAATATCGCGAGAGGCTCTGAGATATGTGAGAAATACATCTATAAAATGTAATTCAGACTGCCTCGTCCCACCTTATGCTGTACCGCTTTGGCAAATGCTTTATCTGCGCCATTCGCCTTAATCGCATCTGAGAGTGATTCTTAAAAAAACGCCTGTCGCTAATTGTTCGTCATCACAGGTACTGTTTGCTATACGGCCACGACGCGCAACTGATTTCCAAAATTCATCTTTCTCCTGTGAGGATGGAACTTACGACCGCTGGTTTATTAGACCAGTGCTCTACCACTGAGCTAAAGAGGCGCGGCCTAGCGGTACTCTTGGGTACTTCGTCCCTTACGGTCGTCTGCATCATCAGACTTTAGCTGACAACACTTCATATTACCGGCTAATATTTGCAGCTATGGCGACAATTACTGCTTGACTACACATCTGACACGTAACCGATGTGCTCTCCAAACAACAACACTTGCATTTCAGAACATGTCTTTCACACATGTCTACAAAATCACCTTCACCTTCAAATACAGCTTCCTTGCGACTGACAGAGACGTAGGCAAAGTTTAAAGTTGCTATTTCCATTAAATCTCGTTAATCAGAAAAACGGTAATTTACACTTGCAGCGGAACAAAATTCCGTTCCGCCCAGCGTCTGGCTCGAACCCACGACCCTGGGATTAAGAGTCTGACGCTCTACCGACTGAGCTAGCCGGCTACCTCGGTGAATAACTGCCGGGTAGCACGTCACACAGTACTCGTTTGTGTTGGGTGGTCCCATACAGAATCTCTCCATGATGCCTAATGTTTTCCTAACGTCACACTCGTCACGTACTTCACTTTTATGTCATAATCATTTCTGAGAGGTAAAGAAATTGCATGACAACATGCAGAGCTAGTGGCGTCAAAATTAACGCACATACTTTATGTGACTCAAAAGCCGAACGAGTTACTTTCCGACGTTGTTTTAGATGTGCAAGTGATAGTCGAAACTCGCTGTGTCGGCACTCTGCCGACCATTTCGCTAGTTAACACCGGTCTTGTTGTGTGTGTTTCAAGCTCAAGAGCATCTCCAAGCAAAAAATGGTCAACAGCAACATTCAGACGGTTTCGTACTGCTCAATTGCTACATTAAAACGTTATGTTTCTTTTTCAGAACTGGAAAAACACAAGCGTGACAGCATTCGAACCTGTAATCTTCAGATCCGAAGTCCGACGCCTTATCCATTAGGCCACACGGTCACTGACGACCAACATTTACATGTATACGACTCATCTCGAAACGCTCACACCCCTGAGGATTTGTGTTTTCGTTCTACACAGCCGCTGCCCCTTGCTCTTTCCCACCCATTCGTTACATTCAACCTCTGACGAGACCGACCAAATATAGACTTTGAAACAAGACCACACACTTTGTGCATTCGGAATCGAAGGCAGGGCGTCCCTCGCCGCATTTGCTACGATTGCCATTTGCTACTTCTGCAGAAGCGGCGGCGGCGGCGGCGACGACGACGACGACGACGACGACGAATATCGCGAGAGGCTCTGAGATATGTGAGAAATACATCTATAAAATGTAATTCAGACTGCCTCGTCCCACCTTATGCTGTACCGCTTTGGCAAATGCTTTATCTGCGCCATTCGCCTTAATCGCATCTGAGAGTGATTCTTAAAAAAACGCCTGTCGCTAATTGTTCGTCATCACAGGTACTGTTTGCTATACGGCCACGACGCGCAACTGATTTCCAAAATTCATCTTTCTCCTGTGAGGATGGAACTTACGACCGCTGGTTTATTAGACCAGTGCTCTACCACTGAGCTAAAGAGGCGCGGCCTAGCGGTACTCTTGGGTACTTCGTCCTTACGGTCGTCTGCATCATCAGACTTTAGCTGACAACACTTCATATTACCGGCTAATATTTGCAGCTATGGCGACAAATTACTGCTTGACTACACATCTGACACGTAACCGATGTGCTCTCCAAACAACAACACTTGCATTTCAGAACATGTCTTTCACACATGTCTACAAAATCACCTTCACCTTCAAAATACAGCTTCCTTGCGACTGACAGAGACGTAGGCAAAGTTTAAAGTTGCTATTTCCATTAAATCTCGTTAATCAGAAAAACGGTAATTTACACTTGCAGCGGAACAAAATTCCGTTCCGCCCAGCGTCTGGCTCGAACCCACGACCCTGGATTAAGAGTCTGACGCTCTACCGACTGAGCTAGCCGGCTACCTCGGTGAATAACTGCCGGGTAGCACGTCACACAGTACTCGTTTGTGTTGGGTGGTCCCATACAGAATCTCTCCATGATGCCTAATGTTTTCCTAACGTCACACTCGTCACGTACTTCACTTTTATGTCATAATCATTTCTGAGAGGTAAAGAAATTGCATGACAACATGCAGAGCTAGTGGCGTCAAAATTAACGCACATACTTTATGTGACTCAAAAGCCGAACGAGTTACTTTCCGACGTTGTTTTAGATGTGCAAGTGATAGTCAAAACTCGCTGTGTCGGCACTCTGCCGACCATTTCGCTAGTTAACACCGGTCTTGTTGTGTGTGTTTCAAGCTCAAGAGCATCTCCAAGCAAAAAATGGTCAACAGCAACATTCAGACGGTTTCGTACTGCTCAATTGCTACATTAAAACGTTATGTTTCTTTTTCAGAACTGGAAAAACACAAGCGTGACAGCATTCGAACCTGTAATCTTCAGATCCGAAGTCCGACGCCTTATCCATTAGGCCACACGGTCACTGACGACCAACATTTACATGTATACGACTCATCTCGAAACGCTCACACCCCTGAGGATTTGTGTTTTCGTTCTACACAGCCGCTGCCCCTTGCTCTTTCCCACCCATTCGTTACATTCAACCTCTGACGAGACCGACCAAATATAGACTGTGAAACAAGACCACACACTTTGTGCATTCGGAATCGAAGGCAGGGCGTCCCTCGCCGCATTTGCTACGATTGCCATTTGCTACTTCTGCAGAAGCGGCGGCGGCGGCGACGACGACGACGACGACGACGACGACGACGACGACGACGACGACGACGAATATCGCGAGAGGCTCTGAGATATGTGAGAAATACATCTATAAAATGTAATTCAGACTGCCTCGTCCCACCTTATGCTGTACCGCTTTGGCAAATGCTTTATCTGCGCCATTCGCCTTAATCGCATCTGAGAGTGATTCTTAAAAAAACGCCTGTCGCTAATTGTTCGTCATCACAGGTACTGTTTGCTATACGGCCACGACGCGCAACTGATTTCCAAAATTCATCTTTCTCCTGTGAGGATGGAACTTACGACCGCTGGTTTATTAGACCAGTGCTCTACCACTGAGCTAAAGAGGCGCGGCCTAGCGGTACTCTTGGGTACTTCGTCCTTACGGTCGTCTGCATCATCAGACTTTAGCTGACAACACTTCATATTACCGGCTAATATTTGCAGCTATGGCGACAAATTACTGCTTGACTACACATCTGACACGTAACCGATGTGCTCTCCAAACAACAACACTTGCATTTCAGAACATGTCTTTCACACATGTCTACAAAATCACCTTCACCTTCAAATACAGCTTCCTTGCGACTGACAGAGACGTAGGCAAAGTTTAAAGTTGCTATTTCCATTAAATCTCGTTAATCAGAAAAACGGTAATTTACACTTGCAGCGGAACAAAATTCCGTTCCGCCCAGCGTCTGGCTCGAACCCACGACCCTGGGATTAAGAGTCTGACGCTCTACCGACTGAGCTAGCCGGCTACCTCGGTGAATAACTGCCGGGTAGCACGTCACACAGTACTCGTTTGTGTTGGGTGGTCCCATACAGAATCAACACGCGATCTAGTGT
>NW_026062440.1:0-69166 GCF_023897955.1 Schistocerca gregaria
ACACTAGATCGCGTGTTGCAATCCACGCCAAGCGAGTCACCATCATGCCCAAGGACATCCAGCTCGCGCGCCGCATCCGCGGCGAGCGCGCCTAAACCCGCACACCCGCCAAACAAACAAAACGGCCCTTTTCAGGGCCACTAACGTCTCTCCGTCGCGAGCAAAACTTTGTCGGTCGCAACGACTAGTTCCCCACTCACTCTCCAGTCCAGTCGTCCCACCCCCGGCCCGGCCCGGCGCCGCCGTTTCCAAAAAAAAGAAAAAAGCACCGCACCGGCCGAACCAAGTCGCAAGCGTCAATAGCGCCACCCACACAGGCCACGGCACAAAACGTGACGCCCGGAAAGCAAAGCAAAGCAAAAAAGACTATTCCAAAACCACCACCAAGACAAACAAACAAACAAACGCGGCGCAAAATAAATAGGTAAAAAATAATAAAAGTAAAATACACTTTGTGTAACACCAACCGCGGCGCCGCCGCCCACGCCCGCCAACGACCCCACAATCCAACCACCATCCACACATGAAACAAACAAACGCCAGCAAGCAAGACAGACAGACAGACAACAAGGCAACCGACCGACCACGACACGACACGACAATCAACACCTTCCCGACGTGCTTTGATGGCCCTGAGAAGGGCCGTTTTTGTTTTTGTCCGGGACCGCGCGACAGCCTCTGGTTGCGCGCCGGCCTCCAGGCGACGGTGTCAACCGCCAACCCTTCCCTGCCCTTTTTACTTCTTCTTCTTGGGCGAAGCCTTCGCCTTAGACGGCGTCGCCGTCGCCTTCTTCGGGCGCGGCGCCTTCGGCTTCTTCGTCGGAACCTTGGCGGCCTTCTTCGCCTTCGACGGCGACTTGGCCTTGGCCGGCTTGGCCGCAGCCGCCTTCTTCGCACCCGCGGGAGCGGCCGACGCCGCAGACGCCTTCTTGGCGGCGCCCGCCTTCCGACCGGTCGCCGCCTTCACGCCGCCAGCCTTCTTTGCGCCGGCCGCACGGGCCCCCTTCTTCTCCTTGCTGGCCGGAGCGGCGCGCTTCTTCTTCGCACCACCGCCGCCACCACGAGCCTTGCCGCCCTCGGCCGCCCCGCCGCCGGCGCCGGCAAGCTTGAAAGAGCCCGACGCGCCCTTCCCCTTCGTCTGCACCAGCTCGCCAGCCACGACGGCCGACTTGAGGTACTTCTTGATAAAGGGCGCCAGCTTCTCCGCGTCCAGCTTGTAGTGCGCGGCAATGTACTTCTTGATCGCCTGCAGCGACGACCCGCCGCGCTCCTTCAGACTCTTGATGGCGGCCGTCACCATCTCAGAGGTGCGCGGGTGCGCAGGCTTGGCGCGCGGCTTCTTCGCAGACGACGCAGACTTGGCCTTCTTCGTAGTGCCGGTGGCGGCGGGTGCCGCGGCAGTCTCGTTCGTAGCCGCCTGGTCTGCCATCTTTTGCCTGTTCTCTTTTCTTTTTTCCCCTTGCTTTCGCTTCCTTCTCTCCTTCGACGACGCACAACAGCGAGGGGCGCGCAGCAGAGAATAGCCGCGCACGCGCCTGGCCCAGCCAGTGTCGCGGGCGGGCGCGGACGGCCGAGAGAGCGGCCGCCACTCGGCGCGCCGCCGCGCCGCCGCGCCGCGCCTCCCGCGCTTGCTACCGCCCAACGTCCGACAGCCTGCGCGGAGCAGCCCCCAACCTGCGCCGCAACCACCCGCGCCATTCAAACCACCGAGGATGGGGCTACACACACCGACACCACGGTCGCCAACCAGTCGCCGCGGCGGCGCCGCAAACCACGGCCAAACTGCAGCCACCGCGCGCCACAGCCTGGGTCGGCCCGCCGAGAATCGCCGCCCCCGCCCAAATGCCGCCCCCACAGCCCCAGCCGACGACCCGCCACAATGGCCAAACCTTCGTCAAAACTCCCACACCGTCGCCGCGGCAGCCCGGCCACCGCGGCCGGCGCCACAGCCACACGAGCCGAGTCGTGCGGCGATGACGGCCGTGCACAAACGCACCTCCGCCGCCCCATCGCCTTCCGCCGTTTTCCCGATCGGCCCGCAGCCGTCGGGCCACGGCCGCGGGCCGTCCTCCTCCTCTCGCCTCGCCCGCCAACACCCACAGCCCTTCCAACACATTTTTTTTTTTCTTTTTTCTTTTTTTTTTCTACTTTTTTACGATCGCCGCCTGCGCAACATGGCACCGGCCGACGGAGCGCCAACCCCCCCCGCCACAGGCGAAAACAAGACAACGATAAACAAACAAACAAAATAAATTACCAGCCAGCCCCAACTACAGACACACCGAATCTGCCCTCACAGCCGACCTTACACGCCTCAACGTCAAAACAAAGGTGGTTTCTTTCTTTCAACGGTTACCTTACCTTAGGTTACGTCAGGTTAGGCTAAGAAGGCGTCAGGGTTAGGTTAAGCGTTGACGTGACGTCACGTCTTAACGTAGGCGTTAAGCTAAGGTTGCGGTCACGTACGTTAGGTTAAGGCGACTTGGGGGTTGGCCTAAGGGCTTACGTTAGGTTACGTTAGTTTAGGTGGCTGCGTTAACGGCTTAAAGAAGTTTAGGAGGTTAAGGCGTCGAGGCGGCCGCACCCCCTTAGCTGCTGCGGCTCGGCCACGCCACGCCACGCCACGCCACGCTTTGGGGTTTCATAAGGTCGCGCGGCGGGTCGTCGGCACGCCGCAAAGGACAAAACTGCAAGACGACGTCGAAAAACAAACAACAGGTAAAAAATAAATAAGTAAAAATAAACGACGCCGACAGGCGGGGATCAGCAGAACGAGCAGATTCCGGAGAGCGAACGAGACACACACGCACGCACGCACCACACACACACACACACACAAACCCCCCCGAGCCGAGAGAGCACAGCACCACCACGTGTCGGCCTCCGCTCACCCGACTCGGCTGGGCTGGGCTGGGCTGGGCTGGGCTGGCGGCCGGGCCGGATGCACGTGCACGTACACGTACGGCTACAGCCACTACCCGTACACAGCCGCTCTTCACGCAACACCAGCCAAATGGCGCGCCCGCGGCTCGTCGCGGTCGCAACGCCACGCCGGCACACTTTCGGCACCACCGTCTTCGCGCGCACCGCAAACAAAAACGCAGCCGACACACACAGAAAAAAAAAAAAAACAACACAGAGCGCGAGAGACGGGCGGCGGCGCACCTTTCGCCAGCCGGCAGGCAATCGACTCGCCCAGTACGACAAACGTGCACGCCACCCCACCCACCAACCAACCAGTCGTCGTCGTCGTCGTCCCGAAATCAAACAAACTCTCAAAAGGCACAGCCCCTGCTGCCAACGGACGCAGGCGCCACGCAGCTCCCTTCCCGCCACACTCGATTCGCAGCGCAACTCACCCGGCACACCGTCAAACGACGGGCTGGGCTCGCCGCATCGCCGCAACCTACACACCTTCCCCGCCACGACGCACAGCCCCACCAGACGCCCGTGCCGCAACGACACTACCGCACTACTCCTCTCGCCCTTGCCATACACGACACAACACGCCAAAAAATGAAAATCCAAATACAAACAAAAACACCGCCCCCACGACCCAAACACATGCACGGCGCGCCAACACACGCGAGGCAAGGCACGCAGCAAACGGCGTCCCCTCCGCGTCGCGCCATCAACCTACACACACAAGGCAACACCAACAACAAACAGCCAGCCAGCCAGCCAGCCAGCCAGCCCCACTCTCACGCCGCAAAAACAGAAAACACACCGAAACCGCCAAACGCCGCACATTCGCGCTTCGCACTCACCACACACCTCTCGGCATCCGTTTCGCACACAACGACGCGACGCACAATACATCATCACGGGCTACGCACGCACACCGCGACCCACTTTTTTACGACGCCCTCGCCAGAGCACACGTGCCCACGCCCACACACAGTCGACACAACGACGCAGCGCGCAGCAGACGCGGCCGCAACACATACCTCCCCGACGACGCGCCAACACCGCCAGCCACTGCTCACTCGCCCAAGCAACCCGTGCACACAACTGCCACACGCGTCCACCACGCCGCCGCCAACCACCCGCCCGCCAGGGGGCGCTCACGTCCGCGACAACAGCGCGGCACCGCCGGACCGGGCCGAACCGAGCCGAGCCGCCGCCTCCTCTCCACTCGGCACGCCACGTCCTGCTTGCAAAACACATGGCTCGTCCCTCTGTACACACAACGCGCCTGCCTGCGGTCGCCGCCGGCATCTATCTACCTGCGCATCGGAGCCAGGCCGGCAAGCCCACACTTAAATAATGCACTTCACCAGCCAAACAAACCCACTCTTCCTTTCTTTGCACAGCGCATGCAACAGCAGCCCCAGGAGCCGGGCCCGCCGCCAGCGTCTCCTCCTCCTCTGGGCACAGCCAGCCAGCCGTTCCCACCGCCCCGCCCCTGCTCTGCAGAACAAGAAAAAACGAAAAAGTACCAACACACGCACCCAAAGCGTAAGCCAGACAAGACCAGCCTCTCCAAGGCCACACACACGCAAAAAAAACAAAAAAAAACAAAAACACTACAACAAAATAAAATAAAATGAAAAAGAAAAAGCAAGCTGTCGCCTCGCCCCCGCCCGTCCCCCCACCCCACCACATTCGCCCCCTCCGCTTGTTTTCCTTTCTACAATTTCCCTCTTTTCCACCCAATATCCCGCCGCGGTTTACGGGCACCGGCCGATTTTGCGCCCGCCCACATGTGTGCCTACTCCCCACCACCATTCCCTCCGCAGCCCGCAGCCCGCAGCCCGCAGCCCGCAGCCCGCTTTTCCCCCCTCCCTGCCCACACCACACCACACCACACCACACCACACCACACCACACCACACCACACCGACGGTGCTGACGTCGACACGCACCCAAGACAGGGGCCACGACCGTCTTTTTTCCTGGGCCCATCCCCGCACCGCACCTCCTTCCAATCATCAACGCTGTGGCGCCTGTGTCCGCGCGAGACGCGTGCGCGCCGCCTCTCTCAACATCCGTCCGCCGGCCGGCCCGTTTTTCGGCCCCCAGGCCATCCGTCAACCACCACTGCCCCTGCCCGCCCCGCACCACACCACACACCGCTGCTTGCCCCGGCCGTTGCCACCAAAGGCGCCAACCGCAGCCCGCGCGCGCCAGAAAGAGATGGCAAAACTACAGGGACCCAGCCGACCGACGAAAATCAGAGCAATTGGCCGGGAGGATCAAAAAGAGAGCTCCGAAAACCACCGTAGCGAGGCGTGGGAGGAAACGTTACGAGAAGCAGGAAGGGACCAGGAAAAATTCTGGAAATTTCTTAAAACTCGTAAACTAGACACGAAACATCTACATCTACATGGGGAAGGAACGACCCCACAGACCGAGCTGAAGCACTGGCGGATTCACTAGAAAGGCAATTCCAAGCACCAGAAGCGGTAGATGACGAAACTGATGACCACCAGGAAATGGTACTCAGAAGGGTAAAACCGCATCCTAAGTGCCCCGATCAGAACATCTTTCACAATCCAATAAACGCAGAAACCCCGTATCTTATCACATCACAAACATACACACATCCTAAGAAGGCATCAGGCCCAGATTCCATCAAACCGCAACTACTACATCACCTACCTCCAGCAACTATCAATTATCTATCTAACATCAATATATAATGCTTGCTTCAGACTAAACTACTTGGAAACAGGCCCGAGTCATCACATTACCAAAGCCAAACAAGGACTTATTATTTCCGCAAAACTATAGGCCAACTTCCTTGGAAAGGTTCTCGGAAAGCTCATTCAAACTGAACTGAAGAAATTCAATTCTTAAAGGATAACAACATAATCATCCCACAACAATTCCGATTCCGCGAAGAACACAGCACCACCCACCAGGTGACCAGACTAGTCGAGCACATATGTCAGGCCAGAAACATTAGACACAGTACTGGAGCAGTCCTGCTTGACATTGGAAAAGCATTCGGATAACGCCTTATCTACAAGCTCCACCAGTACAACTGCCCCATCCACATTATTGCTTCTTTTCTCCGCAACAGAGCATTCTATGTCCATGTACCAGGAGCGGCAAGTAACACTAGATCCATAGAGGCTGGAGTCCCGCAAGGCTCAGTGCTGGGGCCCATTCTCTACTCAATATACACAAACAAACAGCTGGGAGGACACTTGTCACTATTTGCAGACGACACTGCAGTCTACCGCAGCAGTTCTAACCTGCAATATAGAGTCACAAAAATAGAGCAACACCTACAATCCATCCAGAAATGGGCTAACCAAAAAAACAATAAACGCGGAGAAAACCCAAGCAATACAATACGATTCACATTCAAAAAGAATACCTCCTAACCTGCATATACGCCTCAGAAATAACAATCTTCCATGGTCAGGCACAATAAAGTATCTAGGCATCAAGCTGGACAAGAGGTTGACATTTAGAGACCATGTTACACACGTTTGTAACAAGGCTGCAGCAGCAATATTCAGACTGTACCCAATCATCAAAGGAAACAGAATAAATATGCGCGCCAAAAAGAAAATCTTCAAAACCGTCATAGGAACCAGCCATCACTTACGGCTCTGAAAAATCTCGTCAATGGCCGCAGACACCAAACATAACAAGAGTAAAAAAGGGTGCAGAACAAATACTTCAGAATTACTGCTGATGCCGGCCGGTACCAGACAAACCGAGACATATACACAAACCATAACATACTCAATCAAAATCCCGGAAATCATCCAAAGAAAAATCCATAAAGTTTTTTTTTTTTTTTTTTTTTGTTTTTTTTCCACCAAACCACGGATTCGAACCACCCACTCATCAGAAATCTGGGACCAAAATCCACCCGACCCAAGAACGACATTTCCCATCACGACAAAACACCACAAACTACAACATACCATGATAAACAAAAATAAAATACAAACACCATAACACTCACTCAAACAAACAAACATCTACACACACCCAAGAGACCCTATCATCCCATCATTTTGTTACCCAACATAATCAGACAGAAGGCAGGGATCAAGGACAGATCCGGTCCTTCGAGTACAGGGGGTAAAAAATACCCATCAGACCAGCTCTCTCTCTCTCTCTCCTCCTCGCTTCTCCGTGCCGACGCTGCCCCGCACACGCGTTCGCGTTCGCGTTCGCGCTCGCGTTCGGCCGACACCACACGACAGGTCTTTGGGGCCCCGCCACTGCGCACACGCACGCCTCCTCCTCTTCCTTAGTTCTTTTTCGCTTTTCTTTTCTCCCCCGCCCCCCGCTCTCACCGCCACATCATCCCGCAACCCTTGGGGCATGTTTCCCAACATCAACGCGCCCCAATTCCACTCTCTGCCCGTGCCGCACTCTCCACTTTGCTTCTCCCCGTCCCCTACACACACGACTACCGAAACCCCGGTTGACACACCTTCTCGTAGGACAGGGGTGCGTGCGTGCGTGCGTGCGTTGTCTTGACGGTGACAGCAACAGCAACGGATCCGTCCATCCCATTCCCCCCCACTCGGTAAAGAACCATGTTCAACCCACACTACACAACAAGGGGGGCACACACGAACGCGAAAGAAAGGGCAGGGCAGGGGCAACTATCTCGTACACATTCTTCCTCAGAACCCACATATCGCATCAACGAACGGCAGGCCAATTGCGGACTCAGCCGTGTCAGGCAAATCCAACCCAACCAACACCTCCCACGGAAACCCTGACACTGATCCAGCAGTACGTCCACATACATCGCCACACCAAATACGGGTGACGAGTGAGCAACAAATGGAACAATACACAACAAGGGCTGACCTAATAAAAACTGCACGTCACGTCATACCTTCCAGACAGACGCAGTTCCGACGGGACGGCGGAACCGTATACGTACCTTTCAGCCACAACAACCGACCGACTGGACACGCCCGCGTCTCCAGCCAGCCAACCACCAGGGCCACACAGCCCGCAAGTTTCAGCGTCAACACTTCTTAACGTACGTTGCAAACTTTTCAAAACATTGCCACACACACACACACACACACACACACACACACCACGAAAAGCGTCAACCTCTCTCACACTGGATACACTCAACACTTTTTGTCGGCGGAGCTTGAGGGCCAACGGTTGACACACCCCCACCGGCCACACAGGTTTCCCTTTGAAAATTGCAGTGACGGAGGAGACGCGGCATTACGAGAGGGTTGTTTCCGAGAGCGCGAGCTGGACGGAGCTGCGGCGCCGCCGCCGCCGCCGCCGCCGCCGCCGAGGGGTAATGAACGCACGCGATGCCGCATGACAGCCCATCACCCAAAGTTTCACCCACAACTGCACAGGTCGCACCCCCTTTTCGCGCCATACTAGTGTCGATCGTCAATTACAGCTGACGGTGTTCGCATTTGCCACTTGACGAGAGGGGGGGGGGGGGGGGAAAAGAAAACAAACATCTGACACGCCATGTGTTTCTCTCTCTCTCTGTTACATCTAGGTCATTCGGCAGCCACTGTAAAAAAAAAAAAAAAAAAAAAAAAAAAAAAAAATATTTTTACGACATGGTTGGGTAAGTGATTTAAAGACAACAATTGTGGGTCACACACCATAGACCATTTCGATAGTGTTCTTGTTCTTCTCTTTTTCCTTTTTTTATCGCTCAATTGAAATCAAACCTGGGGATGATGCAATGCTGCGATATGGCACAACCGTCGTCCATTGTACACAACTCGGGAACAAAAAGAAACCAATTCAGGGAACGTTCGTTCCTTCACAACGTTTCTTTCAACGCACTTGGTCTTTACCATCCTGTATATTCAACACACATTTCCTTTCATCAAACTAGGGCATTTCCATAACAGTATTTGCAATACTGCTTCTTCGACGTCATTTCACCATCTTAACTAGAGACAAACAAACAAGAAAATAGCAAAACAGCCTTGAGAACCCCGTCCACCAAATTTCAGTTAGCACGGCATCCAAGATTCTTTTCCGGGGAGTGCAGTGCAGCTGACGCTGCTCAGACCATATACCGTCGCCAGTCTCACTCAACTCTTGCGCATTCCATTCTACGCTACGTGACTATGCAAAAATGAATGAATCAAACCCGCCCAGAGAGCGTCTTGTGCGAGGGGACACACGATATAGAGAACAACAAAACACACAGGGGACACCACCACAGTTGGAGAGAACGTTTCCACCACGGCAGCCGCGCCGTTACGCGCTTTTTTTTTTTCCTCCCCCCCACTGCACACCTCCGACACCACGGGAACGTTCACCGTCCCGTTGCCCTACACTGGCGTTTCTTTTCAACCCCCCACCCTATTCCTCGCTCCCCGGACATTCGACCGATCACAAAGTGCAACCTCTCGTTACCGTCGGGTGCCCCTCTTCATCCCCGGGGCGCCAACAACAAAACAAAAACACCACCGACGCCGTCGTCTCGCGTCACCTCACTCAACTGAGCGGAAAATACACGTACATCCAGAATGACGACACCGCCTCCAGACGTCAGACGTCAGGTCGAAAGAGGGCACCGTACGTCGTGGCGCGTGGTCTCCTAACTCACCTCGCGCGTACAAATACAATGCAATGCGTGTCTCCTCACGTTCACACACACCTCCACGCTCCACTTTTACGTCGCCCAACCAACCAACTACTAACTTAACCCACCCGCTCGGCGTAGAAGCAGCTGTAGGCGGCAACGTGTTTCTCACCCTCGCCACCAACGGTGTGACATCCGACAATCGCGGTTTGCTTTCCGTTCCACACCTCCGGCCATACCATACAAAGGGGACAAAAAAAAAAAAAAAAATATATATATCAAACAAGCCAACTCCAGCGATCCGCCCCCCTAACACCAACACGTCTCGAAACACCCACGCCCACGACCCGGCTGTGGCCTAAAGTGCGTATCCCAACGTCACACCAAAACCAAAGGCGCCGGCGCCGCACCACACCACACCACAAGCTACAGCTACAGCTGTGCCGCCCGTCCACCCGCTCACAACAACAACAACAACAACAACAACAATTCCGCCCTTCCCGCAAAGGCATTTTGGTGGCCCTGAAAAGGGCCGTTTTTTCTTTTCTTCGCCGCGCCGCGGACGAGCCTCCTATTTCCAAGAGCCACCTCCTTACTTGGAGCTCGTGTACTTGGTCACCGCCTTCGTGCCCTCGCTCACCGCGTGCTTGGCCAGCTCGCCAGGCAGCAAGAGCCGCACAGCGGTCTGGATCTCGCGGGACGTGATGGTCGAGCGCTTGTTGTAGTGCGCCAGGCGAGAAGCCTCGGCCGCAATGCGCTCGAAAATGTCGTTCACGAAGCTGTTCATGATGCTCATCGCCTTCGAAGAGATGCCCGTGTCAGGGTGCACCTGCTTCAGCACCTTGTAGATGTAGATGGCATAGCTCTCCTTCCTCTTGCGCTTCTTCTTCTTGTCGCCCTTCGAAATGTTCTTCTGCGCCTTGCCAGCCTTCTTGGCGGCTTTCCCGCTAGTCTTGGGCGGCATCACGAACAAACAGGCAGGCAGGCAGGCAGGCAGGCAGGCACGCGCAGTCAGTCAGTCAGTCAGGCGCTCCGCTCCAGTCAGCGTCTCCCCACACAGTGGCACCCGCCGCACGCCGCCGCCGCACCTTTACCAGCTCGCCCTGCTGCGGCCGCCGACCAATGGGGCGCGCGCGCAACCGGCCGCCGCACCCGAGCCCATAAAGGACCCCCACCCCGCCGGCGCCGGCACGCACTCCGCTGCTCGACTCGCTGCGGCTCGCACCGTTTGGGGCGTTGTGCTTTTTCTTTCTCGCTTCTTTCCAAACTAGCCCATCGCCATGTCCGGACGCGGAAAGGGAGGCAAAGTCAAGGGCAAGTCAAAGTCCCGCTCAAGCAGGGCTGGGCTCCAGTTCCCGGTCGGCAGAATCCACCGCCTCCTGCGCAAGGGAAACTACGCCGAGCGCGTCGGCGCCGGGGCGCCCGTCTACCTCGCCGCCGTCATGGAGTACCTCGCGGCTGAGGTGCTCGAGCTGGCCGGAAACGCGGCCCGCGACAACAAGAAGACGCGCATCATCCCGCGCCACCTGCAGCTCGCCATACGCAACGACGAGGAGCTCAACAAGCTCTTGTCGGGCGTCACCATCGCACAGGGAGGTGTCCTGCCCAACATCCAGGCCGTCCTGCTGCCAAAGAAGACCGAGAAGAAGGCCTAAAAGAGAGACAGCGCAATCGGCAACCGCCGCGTGCTCCCTTGGCACGCAGCGCGCCATTTGCCGCCTCGGCTCAAAAAACAAAACACAATCGGCCCTTTTCAGGGCCACCACACAAACCTACGTCCAAAGCAGAATTCCAGTCGTTCGTCGCACCACTTTTCTCTCTCTCTCTCTCTCTCTCTCTCTCTCTCTCTCTCTCTCTGTGTACGGTTTTTTTTTCCTTCTTACACACACAGGCGCCGCCATCTTGTACACACGTACTTGGCCACCTCCTCCACTCAACTCCACGCACGCACAGTCTCGCGACCATTAACCAGCACACGTGGCGCACAACAACACACCTCAAAAATAACCCCTCGGCGCTCAGCCGCGCCGCAACACACAGCCCATCCACCGACAAGAAGCATACAAGCAAAGAGGGAGGGGAAGGAAGGAAGGAAGGAGCTCACACAACGCAAGGGCACGCTTCCTTCCCTCCCAACCGCACCGCACACCACGTCAAAAAAAACTCCAAACAAAACTAAAAGGCCAAGTAGACTAAAAAGGAAAAGAAAAACCAGCAACACAGACTCTTTCGCACTTTTCAACTTCCGAACACTGTGGTGGCCCTGAAAAGGGCCGTTTTTCAATCTATCTCTCTTTCCTTCCTTCGGTCTCACACCGCCTAACCGCCGAAACCGTACAGGGTGCGCCCCTGCCTCTTCAGGGCGTACACCACGTCCATGGCCGTCACAGTCTTGCGCTTGGCGTGCTCAGTGTACGTCACCGCGTCGCGGATCACGTTCTCCAGGAACACCTTCAGCACTCCGCGCGTCTCCTCGTAGATCAGACCAGAGATGCGCTTCACGCCGCCCCTGCGCGCCAGGCGGCGGATCGCGGGCTTCGTGATGCCCTGGATGTTGTCGCGCAACACCTTGCGGTGCCGCTTGGCGCCACCCTTGCCGAGCCCCTTTCCTCCCTTGCCGCGGCCTGTCATTCTTCTTCTTCAAGCGTCTCAACCACAATAATATAAAAAACAGAAAGCAAGGCAAGCTCCTCACCCGGCGCTAGCGAGTCGGCTACGGTTGTGGCGCCCAGCGCGCTTATTATTAAAGGATGGGGCCCCTCCACGCCCGCATCAACGTGGTGACCAAACCAAAAGTTCTACTGTCACCTCCGTAAGCATGTTAGTTTTGAATCAGGCGTCACAGGATGCAGGCTGTGATGTTGTCCATGCGTCTGGGTAAGATTACTCATTTACATGGTCCATCAGGAGATAGAAGTGGTCGAAAGCGATTGAAGGGTAGCGGTTGTAAGGGCAGAGGGAAAAAAAGTGCCAAGGCCAGAGCCAAGGGAAAAAAAACCTCTGCGACAGTAGGACGGGTAGTAAGGGCAGTAGCGGCTTGCTAGCTGCGATAGAGCATGCAAGGTGAGGTCGGTTAGCGTGAGGTATCATGCATCGTTACCTATGTCTGCGTGTCCGTTAGCTGGGTCAGTCCGAGTGCTGCGGCTGGGCTCGCTTGTAGTCCCCTGGGCCGGCTGCAGTGGCTTCCTCCCTGTAACATAAGAGTTCGGCGCGGCAACGCGTGCGTTGCTGTTGGGCCCTCTGCTGCGCCTTATCGTCGGTGACTTGGTGCAGCTTCATCAGGCTGGTGCAGAACGACAGCGATCGGCTACCGTTCAGTGTCCTCTACTGCACGCCGCAGCCCTTTTCCAATTTAGCTCCAAGGAGCTCCGTTTGTTCGAAGAGATGCGACAGTTCAGCGTCCGAGGAAGTGCCGAAGGTCAGTCGCATCTTGGCGACGAAGGCCGCCCTTTCGGCTTCTCGATCCCTTGGGGGACCCGCTCCCGTCGCGGTCGGCGTTGCCACCGGTCCAGCTGGAGCGGCGGTTTTCTTCTCAGCACCTTTCACCTGCGGTGCTGCTGGGGCAGCCGCTGGCTCAGGCGCGCGGACGTCCTTCTGCGAGGTCGCAGGAGTGTTCGCAGGTACTACTGCGCCGGGGCCTCGGGCGAAGACTGCGCGCAGCTGCCTTAAGGCCTCTTCTTTCTCTGCAGTCACGGCGGCTGCGAAGGCAGCCCTCTCTGTCGCAATGACGGCTCTGAGGGCTGCAGTGGCCTCCTTCACGGCGTTGCCGACTTCGAGGTCACGTATCTTCTCGGGAGCGCGGGCTGCGTCCTGGCCGCCCGTTTCCAAGCGGTCTTCCCTGCTCCTGGCAGGTGGAGCTGCTGCTGCGCCGTCCCTCTGCTGCGCCGGGCTGTTCTGCGCCCTACGCCGTTTCCGACGTCGTCTTCGCATCTTCCGCTGTGCCGGTGCGGCCGCGGCCGCCTCGCCGCCCCCGGCACGGCTGCGGCTTGAAAAAGCAGCACAGCCGCGCCAGCTGGCGACGTGCGGGCCGCCGCACCGGACACAGGTCGGTAGAACGTTGCTGCCGCGGTCGCAGGCGCGGCTGTCGTGCTCCCCTGAGCACTTGACGCACCGCACCGCGTTGCGGCAATACTTCGCAACATGGCCCTCGCCCTGGCACCTGAAGCACTGGGGCAGGGGGTCCATGGCGGTCGGGAGAGCCTCTGACGTCACCGGGAAGCCCAGCAGCTTCCGCAAGTCGAAGATGTCGCTCCCGCCGTCGACCGTATGCACGGTAACGGCATAGAGTGGCGCCCTCTTCCTGTTGGTCCGGTTGTGCAGCCTTGCGGTTACACCACCAAACCCGGCTCGCAGCAGCCCTTCCCGGACCGCTGCCTCGTCACAGCACCAAGGTAGCCCCCTGAGGAGCGCCTTGGTCGTCTTCATCCTTCCTGGGGAAGGTGCCTTCTCACGCGCCGGCGGCGCGTCGACGATGTGGTCGGCCACTGCGACCTTGATCGCCCTGTGGTCGGCCACGTTTGCGGCTCGAACGCAGATCAGCGAGTCTGTATCGACAGACTCGTAGACCACTTCGTTCCGTGCGCAGTTCGTCATGGTGTCGAACAGCGCTGTCCACCCACGTTTACACTTGATGTATAAAGGGGGGACAGGCCGCGACTCGTCTTCTCGGGAGTTCCTTGCATGGTCGGCAGACTTAGTGAGTTGCGCAACCGAAGGACCCTTCGTAGCGGCAGGTTTCCTCTGCGCACCCTTCTTTCCCATGCTGTGAGGCGCGAAACACGACAATCTGCACGCGTTGTCAAAACAACGCACGACAATTTGCTCTGCGCGGCTCCCACAGCACAGAAACCTCTTCACGAGCTCTCAACGGCCGAGTTAGCGTAGCGCGCAACGGCAGCGATGCGCACGCCTCGCCAGCTCAGGCCGCTCTGGCGCCCAGCGCGCGCGCCGCCCCCCTATATAGACTCTGGGGCCCCGCGGCCCGCCCTCCCCTCCCCCCACCACCGCGCACCGAGGGCATATAAGCGCAGCACCCGGGGCGCGCGGGCCCGTTGTCAAGGCAGCACCGGACGCCGTCGCGCACGCATATCCTCCACGCCGCATCCGCATCCGCAGTAGCCATGGCCCGGACAAAGCAAACGGCCCGCAAGTCCACCGGCGGAAAGGCGCCGCGCAAACAGCTCGCCACCAAGGCGGCGAGGAAGAGCGCGCCCGCCACCGGCGGCGTCAAGAAGCCCCACCGCTACAGGCCGGGCACCGTCGCCCTGCGAGAAATCAGGCGCTACCAGAAGAGCACAGAGCTGCTCATCCGCAAGCTGCCATTCCAGCGCCTAGTGCGCGAGATCGCCCAGGACTTCAAGACCGACCTGCGCTTCCAGAGCTCCGCAGTCATGGCCCTGCAGGAGGCCAGCGAGGCCTACCTCGTCGGCCTCTTCGAAGACACCAACCTGTGCGCAATCCACGCCAAGCGAGTCACCATCATGCCCAAGGACATCCAGCTCGCGCGCCGCATCCGCGGCGAGCGCGCCTAAACCCGCACACCGCCAAACAAACAAAACGGCCCTTTTCAGGGCCACTAACGTCTCTCCGTCGCGAGCAAAACTTTGTCGGTCGCAACGACTAGTTCCCCACTCACTCTCCAGTCCAGTCGTCCCACCCCCGGCCCGGCCCGGCGCCGCCGTTTCCAAAAAAAAGAAAAAAGCACCGCACCGGCCGAACCAAGTCGCAAGCGTCAATAGCGCCACCCACACAGGCCACGGCACAAAACGTGACGCCCGGAAAGCAAAGCAAAGCAAAAAAGACTATTCCAAAACCACCACCAAGACAAACAAACAAACAAACGCGGCGCAAAATAAATAGGTAAAAAATAATAAAAGTAAAATACACTTTGTGTAACACCAACCGCGGCGCCGCCGCCCACGCCCGCCAACGACCCCACAATCCAACCACCATCCACACATGAAACAAACAAACGCCAGCAAGCAAGACAGACAGACAGACAACAAGGCAACCGACCGACCACGACACGACACGACAATCAACACCTTCCCGACGTGCTTTGATGGCCCTGAGAAGGGCCGTTTTTGTTTTTGTCCGGGACCGCGCGACAGCCTCTGGTTGCGCGCCGGCCTCCAGGCGACGGTGTCAACCGCCAACCCTTCCCTGCCCTTTTTACTTCTTCTTCTTGGGCGAAGCCTTCGCCTTAGACGGCGTCGCCGTCGCCTTCTTCGGGCGCGGCGCCTTCGGCTTCTTCGTCGGAACCTTGGCGGCCTTCTTCGCCTTCGACGGCGACTTGGCCTTGGCCGGCTTGGCCGCAGCCGCCTTCTTCGCACCCGCGGGAGCGGCCGACGCCGCAGACGCCTTCTTGGCGGCGCCCGCCTTCCGACCGGTCGCCGCCTTCACGCCGCCAGCCTTCTTTGCGCCGGCCGCACGGGCCCCCTTCTTCTCCTTGCTGGCCGGAGCGGCGCGCTTCTTCTTCGCACCACCGCCGCCACCACGAGCCTTGCCGCCCTCGGCCGCCCCGCCGCCGGCGCCGGCAAGCTTGAAAGAGCCCGACGCGCCCTTCCCCTTCGTCTGCACCAGCTCGCCAGCCACGACGGCCGACTTGAGGTACTTCTTGATAAAGGGCGCCAGCTTCTCCGCGTCCAGCTTGTAGTGCGCGGCAATGTACTTCTTGATCGCCTGCAGCGACGACCCGCCGCGCTCCTTCAGACTCTTGATGGCGGCCGTCACCATCTCAGAGGTGCGCGGGTGCGCAGGCTTGGCGCGCGGCTTCTTCGCAGACGACGCAGACTTGGCCTTCTTCGTAGTGCCGGTGGCGGCGGGTGCCGCGGCAGTCTCGTTCGTAGCCGCCTGGTCTGCCATCTTTTGCCTGTTCTCTTTTCTTTTTTCCCCTTGCTTTCGCTTCCTTCTCTCCTTCGACGACGCACAACAGCGAGGGGCGCGCAGCAGAGAATAGCCGCGCACGCGCCTGGCCCAGCCAGTGTCGCGGGCGGGCGCGGACGGCCGAGAGAGCGGCCGCCACTCGGCGCGCCGCCGCGCCGCCGCGCCGCGCCTCCCGCGCTTGCTACCGCCCAACGTCCGACAGCCTGCGCGGAGCAGCCCCCAACCTGCGCCGCAACCACCCGCGCCATTCAAACCACCGAGGATGGGGCTACACACACCGACACCACGGTCGCCAACCAGTCGCCGCGGCGGCGCCGCAAACCACGGCCAAACTGCAGCCACCGCGCGCCACAGCCTGGGTCGGCCCGCCGAGAATCGCCGCCCCCGCCCAAATGCCGCCCCCACAGCCCCAGCCGACGACCCGCCACAATGGCCAAACCTTCGTCAAAACTCCCACACCGTCGCCGCGGCAGCCCGGCCACCGCGGCCGGCGCCACAGCCACACGAGCCGAGTCGTGCGGCGATGACGGCCGTGCACAAACGCACCTCCGCCGCCCCATCGCCTTCCGCCGTTTTCCCGATCGGCCCGCAGCCGTCGGGCCACGGCCGCGGGCCGTCCTCCTCCTCTCGCCTCGCCCGCCAACACCCACAGCCCTTCCAACACATTTTTTTTTTCTTTTTTCTTTTTTTTTTTCTACTTTTTTACGATCGCCGCCTGCGCAACATGGCACCGGCCGACGGAGCGCCAACCCCCCCGCCACAGGCGAAAACAAGACAACGATAAACAAACAAACAAAATAAATTACCAGCCAGCCCCAACTACAGACACACCGAATCTGCCCTCACAGCCGACCTTACACGCCTCAACGTCAAAACAAAGGTGGTTTCTTTCTTTCAACGGTTACCTTACCTTAGGTTACGTCAGGTTAGGCTAAGAAGGCGTCAGGGTTAGGTTAAGCGTTGACGTGACGTCACGTCTTAACGTAGGCGTTAAGCTAAGGTTGCGGTCACGTACGTTAGGTTAAGGCGACTTGGGGGTTGGCCTAAGGGCTTACGTTAGGTTACGTTAGTTTAGGTGGCTGCGTTAACGGCTTAAAGAAGTTTAGGAGGTTAAGGCGTCGAGGCGGCCGCACCCCCTTAGCTGCTGCGGCTCGGCCACGCCACGCCACGCCACGCCACGCTTTGGGGTTTCATAAGGTCGCGCGGCGGGTCGTCGGCACGCCGCAAAGGACAAAACTGCAAGACGACGTCGAAAAACAAACAACAGGTAAAAAATAAATAAGTAAAAATAAACGACGCCGACAGGCGGGGATCAGCAGAACGAGCAGATTCCGGAGAGCGAACGAGACACACACGCACGCACGCACACACACACACACACACACAAACCCCCCCGAGCCGAGAGAGCACAGCACCACCACGTGTCGGCCTCCGCTCACCCGACTCGGCTGGGCTGGGCTGGGCTGGGCTGGGCTGGCGGCCGGGCCGGATGCACGTGCACGTACACGTACGGCTACAGCCACTACCCGTACACAGCCGCTCTTCACGCAACACCAGCCAAATGGCGCGCCCGCGGCTCGTCGCGGTCGCAACGCCACGCCGGCACACTTTCGGCACCACCGTCTTCGCGCGCACCGCAAACAAAAACGCAGCCGACACACACAGAAAAAAAAAAAAAACAACACAGAGCGCGAGAGACGGGCGGCGGCGCACCTTTCGCCAGCCGGCAGGCAATCGACTCGCCCAGTACGACAAACGTGCACGCCACCCCACCCACCAACCAACCAGTCGTCGTCGTCGTCGTCCCGAAATCAAACAAACTCTCAAAAGGCACAGCCCCTGCTGCCAACGGACGCAGGCGCCACGCAGCTCCCTTCCCGCCACACTCGATTCGCAGCGCAACTCACCCGGCACACCGTCAAACGACGGGCTGGGCTCGCCGCATCGCCGCAACCTACACACCTTCCCCGCCACGACGCACAGCCCCACCAGACGCCCGTGCCGCAACGACACTACCGCACTACTCCTCTCGCCCTTGCCATACACGACACAACACGCCAAAAAATGAAAATCCAAATACAAACAAAAACACCGCCCCCACGACCCAAACACATGCACGGCGCGCCAACACACGCGAGGCAAGGCACGCAGCAAACGGCGTCCCCTCCGCGTCGCGCCATCAACCTACACACACAAGGCAACACCAACAACAAACAGCCAGCCAGCCAGCCAGCCAGCCAGCCCCACTCTCACGCCGCAAAAACAGAAAACACACCGAAACCGCCAAACGCCGCACATTCGCGCTTCGCACTCACCACACACCTCTCGGCATCCGTTTCGCACACAACGACGCGACGCACAATACATCATCACGGGCTACGCACGCACACCGCGACCCACTTTTTTACGACGCCCTCGCCAGAGCACACGTGCCCACGCCCACACACAGTCGACACAACGACGCAGCGCGCAGCAGACGCGGCCGCAACACATACCTCCCCGACGACGCGCCAACACCGCCAGCCACTGCTCACTCGCCCAAGCAACCCGTGCACACAACTGCCACACGCGTCCACCACGCCGCCGCCAACCACCCGCCCGCCAGGGGGCGCTCACGTCCGCGACAACAGCGCGGCACCGCCGGACCGGGCCGAACCGAGCCGAGCCGCCGCCTCCTCTCCACTCGGCACGCCACGTCCTGCTTGCAAAACACATGGCTCGTCCCTCTGTACACACAACGCGCCTGCCTGCGGTCGCCGCCGGCATCTATCTACCTGCGCATCGGAGCCAGGCCGGCAAGCCCACACTTAAATAATGCACTTCACCAGCCAAACAAACCCACTCTTCCTTTCTTTGCACAGCGCATGCAACAGCAGCCCCAGGAGCCGGGCCCGCCGCCAGCGTCTCCTCCTCCTCTGGGCACAGCCAGCCAGCCGTTCCCACCGCCCCGCCCCTGCTCTGCAGAACAAGAAAAAACGAAAAAGTACCAACACACGCACCCAAAGCGTAAGCCAGACAAGACCAGCCTCTCCAAGGCCACACACACGCAAAAAAACAAAAAAAAAACAAAAACACTACAACAAAATAAAATAAAATGAAAAAGAAAAAGCAAGCTGTCGCCTCGCCCCCGCCCGTCCCCCCACCCCACCACATTCGCCCCCTCCGCTTGTTTTCCTTTCTACAATTTCCCTCTTTTCCACCCAATATCCCGCCGCGGTTTACGGGCACCGGCCGATTTTGCGCCCGCCCACATGTGTGCCTACTCCCCACCACCATTCCCTCCGCAGCCCGCAGCCCGCAGCCCGCAGCCCGCAGCCCGCTTTTCCCCCCTCCCTGCCCACACCACACCACACCACACCACACCACACCACACCACACCACACCACACCGACGGTGCTGACGTCGACACGCACCCAAGACAGGGGCCACGACCGTCTTTTTTCCTGGGCCCATCCCCGCACCGCACCTCCTTCCAATCATCAACGCTGTGGCGCCTGTGTCCGCGCGAGACGCGTGCGCGCCGCCTCTCTCAACATCCGTCCGCCGGCCGGCCCGTTTTTCGGCCCCCAGGCCATCCGTCAACCACCACTGCCCCTGCCCGCCCCGCACCACACCACACACCGCTGCTTGCCCCGGCCGTTGCCACCAAAGGCGCCAACCGCAGCCCGCGCGCGCCAGAAAGAGATGGCAAAACTACAGGGACCCAGCCGACCGACGAAAATCAGAGCAATTGGCCGGGAGGATCAAAAAGAGAGCTCCGAAAACCACCGTAGCGAGGCGTGGGAGGAAACGTTACGAGAAGCAGGAAGGGACCAGGAAAAATTCTGGAAATTTCTTAAAACTCGTAAACTAGACACGAAACATCTACATCTACATGGGGAAGGAACGACCCCACAGACCGAGCTGAAGCACTGGCGGATTCACTAGAAAGGCAATTCCAAGCACCAGAAGCGGTAGATGACGAAACTGATGACCACCAGGAAATGGTACTCAGAAGGGTAAAACCGCATCCTAAGTGCCCCGATCAGAACATCTTTCACAATCCAATAAACGCAGAAACCCCGTATCTTATCACATCACAAACATACACACATCCTAAGAAGGCATCAGGCCCAGATTCCATCAAACCGCAACTACTACATCACCTACCTCCAGCAACTATCAATTATCTATCTAACATCAATATATAATGCTTGCTTCAGACTAAACTACTTGGAAACAGGCCCGAGTCATCACATTAACATTACCAAAGCCAAACAAGGACTTATTATTTCCGCAAAACTATAGGCCAACTTCCTTGGAAAGGTTCTCGGAAAGCTCATTCAAACTGAACTGAAGAAATTCAATTCTTAAAGGATAACAACATAATCATCCCACAACAATTCCGATTCCGCGAAGAACACAGCACCACCCACCAGGTGACCAGACTAGTCGAGCACATATGTCAGGCCAGAAACATTAGACACAGTACTGGAGCAGTCCTGCTTGACATTGGAAAAGCATTCGGATAACGCCTTATCTACAAGCTCCACCAGTACAACTGCCCCATCCACATTATTGCTTCTTTTCTCCGCAACAGAGCATTCTATGTCCATGTACCAGGAGCGGCAAGTAACACTAGATCCATAGAGGCTGGAGTCCCGCAAGGCTCAGTGCTGGGGCCCATTCTCTACTCAATATACACAAACAAACAGCTGGGAGGACACTTGTCACTATTTGCAGACGACACTGCAGTCTACCGCAGCAGTTCTAACCTGCAATATAGAGTCACAAAAATAGAGCAACACCTACAATCCATCCAGAAATGGGCTAACCAAAAAAACAATAAACGCGGAGAAAACCCAAGCAATACAATACGATTCACATTCAAAAAGAATACCTCCTAACCTGCATATACGCCTCAGAAATAACAATCTTCCATGGTCAGGCACAATAAAGTATCTAGGCATCAAGCTGGACAAGAGGTTGACATTTAGAGACCATGTTACACACGTTTGTAACAAGGCTGCAGCAGCAATATTCAGACTGTACCCAATCATCAAAGGAAACAGAATAAATATGCGCGCCAAAAAGAAAATCTTCAAAACCGTCATAGGAACCAGCCATCACTTACGGCTCTGAAAAATCTCGTCAATGGCCGCAGACACCAAACATAACAAGAGTAAAAAAGGGTGCAGAACAAATACTTCAGAATTACTGCTGATGCCGGCCGGTACCAGACAAACCGAGACATATACACAAACCATAACATACTCAATCAAAATCCCGGAAATCATCCAAAGAAAAATCCATAAAGTTTTTTTTTTTTTTTTTTTTTTGTTTTTTTTCCACCAAACCACGGATTCGAACCACCCACTCATCAGAAATCTGGGACCAAAATCCACCCGACCCAAGAACGACATTTCCCATCACGACAAAACACCACAAACTACAACATACCATGATAAACAAAAATAAAATACAAACACCATAACACTCACTCAAACAAACAAACATCTACACACACCCAAGAGACCCTATCATCCCATCATTTTGTTACCCAACATAATCAGACAGAAGGCAGGGATCAAGGACAGATCCGGTCCTTCGAGTACAGGGGGTAAAAAATACCCATCAGACCAGCTCTCTCTCTCTCTCTCCTCCTCGCTTCTCCGTGCCGACGCTGCCCCGCACACGCGTTCGCGTTCGCGTTCGCGCTCGCGTTCGGCCGACACCACACGACAGGTCTTTGGGGCCCCGCCACTGCGCACACGCACGCCTCCTCCTCTTCCTTAGTTCTTTTTCGCTTTTCTTTTCTCCCCCGCCCCCCGCTCTCACCGCCACATCATCCCGCAACCCTTGGGGCATGTTTCCCAACATCAACGCGCCCCAATTCCACTCTCTGCCCGTGCCGCACTCTCCACTTTGCTTCTCCCCGTCCCCTACACACACGACTACCGAAACCCCGGTTGACACACCTTCTCGTAGGACAGGGGTGCGTGCGTGCGTGCGTGCGTTGTCTTGACGGTGACAGCAACAGCAACGGATCCGTCCATCCCATTCCCCCCCACTCGGTAAAGAACCATGTTCAACCCACACTACACAACAAGGGGGGCACACACGAACGCGAAAGAAAGGGCAGGGCAGGGGCAACTATCTCGTACACATTCTTCCTCAGAACCCACATATCGCATCAACGAACGGCAGGCCAATTGCGGACTCAGCCGTGTCAGGCAAATCCAACCCAACCAACACCTCCCACGGAAACCCTGACACTGATCCAGCAGTACGTCCACATACATCGCCACACCAAATACGGGTGACGAGTGAGCAACAAATGGAACAATACACAACAAGGGCTGACCTAATAAAAACTGCACGTCACGTCATACCTTCCAGACAGACGCAGTTCCGACGGGACGGCGGAACCGTATACGTACCTTTCAGCCACAACAACCGACCGACTGGACACGCCCGCGTCTCCAGCCAGCCAACCACCAGGGCCACACAGCCCGCAAGTTTCAGCGTCAACACTTCTTAACGTACGTTGCAAACTTTTCAAAACATTGCCACACACACACACACACACACACACACACACACCACGAAAAGCGTCAACCTCTCTCACACTGGATACACTCAACACTTTTTGTCGGCGGAGCTTGAGGGCCAACGGTTGACACACCCCCACCGGCCACACAGGTTTCCCTTTGAAAATTGCAGTGACGGAGGAGACGCGGCATTACGAGAGGGTTGTTTCCGAGAGCGCGAGCTGGACGGAGCTGCGGCGCCGCCGCCGCCGCCGCCGCCGCCGCCGAGGGGTAATGAACGCACGCGATGCCGCATGACAGCCCATCACCCAAAGTTTCACCCACAACTGCACAGGTCGCACCCCCTTTTCGCGCCATACTAGTGTCGATCGTCAATTACAGCTGACGGTGTTCGCATTTGCCACTTGACGAGAGGGGGGGGGGGGGGGGGAAAAGAAAACAAACATCTGACACGCCATGTGTTTCTCTCTCTCTCTGTTACATCTAGGTCATTCGGCAGCCACTGTAAAAAAAAAAAAAAAAAAAAAAAAAAAAAAAAAATATTTTTACGACATGGTTGGGTAAGTGATTTAAAGACAACAATTGTGGGTCACACACCATAGACCATTTCGATAGTGTTCTTGTTCTTCTCTTTTTCCTTTTTTTATCGCTCAATTGAAATCAAACCTGGGGATGATGCAATGCTGCGATATGGCACAACCGTCGTCCATTGTACACAACTCGGGAACAAAAAGAAACCAATTCAGGGAACGTTCGTTCCTTCACAACGTTTCTTTCAACGCACTTGGTCTTTACCATCCTGTATATTCAACACACATTTCCTTTCATCAAACTAGGGCATTTCCATAACAGTATTTGCAATACTGCTTCTTCGACGTCATTTCACCATCTTAACTAGAGACAAACAAACAAGAAAATAGCAAAACAGCCTTGAGAACCCCGTCCACCAAATTTCAGTTAGCACGGCATCCAAGATTCTTTTCCGGGGAGTGCAGTGCAGCTGACGCTGCTCAGACCATATACCGTCGCCAGTCTCACTCAACTCTTGCGCATTCCATTCTACGCTACGTGACTATGCAAAAATGAATGAATCAAACCCGCCCAGAGAGCGTCTTGTGCGAGGGGACACACGATATAGAGAACAACAAAACACACAGGGGACACCACCACAGTTGGAGAGAACGTTTCCACCACGGCAGCCGCGCCGTTACGCGCTTTTTTTTTTTCCTCCCCCCCACTGCACACCTCCGACACCACGGGAACGTTCACCGTCCCGTTGCCCTACACTGGCGTTTCTTTTCAACCCCCCACCCTATTCCTCGCTCCCCGGACATTCGACCGATCACAAAGTGCAACCTCTCGTTACCGTCGGGTGCCCCTCTTCATCCCCGGGGCGCCAACAACAAAACAAAAACACCACCGACGCCGTCGTCTCGCGTCACCTCACTCAACTGAGCGGAAAATACACGTACATCCAGAATGACGACACCGCCTCCAGACGTCAGACGTCAGGTCGAAAGAGGGCACCGTACGTCGTGGCGCGTGGTCTCCTAACTCACCTCGCGCGTACAAATACAATGCAATGCGTGTCTCCTCACGTTCACACACACCTCCACGCTCCACTTTTACGTCGCCCAACCAACCAACTACTAACTTAACCCACCCGCTCGGCGTAGAAGCAGCTGTAGGCGGCAACGTGTTTCTCACCCTCGCCACCAACGGTGTGACATCCGACAATCGCGGTTTGCTTTCCGTTCCACACCTCCGGCCATACCATACAAAGGGGACAAAAAAAAAAAAAAAATATATATATCAAACAAGCCAACTCCAGCGATCCGCCCCCCTAACACCAACACGTCTCGAAACACCCACGCCCACGACCCGGCTGTGGCCTAAAGTGCGTATCCCAACGTCACACCAAAACCAAAGGCGCCGGCGCCGCACCACACCACACCACAAGCTACAGCTACAGCTGTGCCGCCCGTCCACCCGCTCACAACAACAACAACAACAACAACAACAATTCCGCCCTTCCCGCAAAGGCATTTTGGTGGCCCTGAAAAGGGCCGTTTTTTCTTTTCTTCGCCGCGCCGCGGACGAGCCTCCTATTTCCAAGAGCCACCTCCTTACTTGGAGCTCGTGTACTTGGTCACCGCCTTCGTGCCCTCGCTCACCGCGTGCTTGGCCAGCTCGCCAGGCAGCAAGAGCCGCACAGCGGTCTGGATCTCGCGGGACGTGATGGTCGAGCGCTTGTTGTAGTGCGCCAGGCGAGAAGCCTCGGCCGCAATGCGCTCGAAAATGTCGTTCACGAAGCTGTTCATGATGCTCATCGCCTTCGAAGAGATGCCCGTGTCAGGGTGCACCTGCTTCAGCACCTTGTAGATGTAGATGGCATAGCTCTCCTTCCTCTTGCGCTTCTTCTTCTTGTCGCCCTTCGAAATGTTCTTCTGCGCCTTGCCAGCCTTCTTGGCGGCTTTCCCGCTAGTCTTGGGCGGCATCACGAACAAACAGGCAGGCAGGCAGGCAGGCAGGCACGCGCAGTCAGTCAGTCAGTCAGGCGCTCCGCTCCAGTCAGCGTCTCCCCACACAGTGGCACCCGCCGAGAGAGAGAGCTGGTCTGATGGGTATTTAACCCCTGTGTTCGAAGGACCGGATCTGTCTTGATCCCTGCCTTCTGTCTGATGATATGTGGTAACAAAATGATGGGATGATAGGGTCATGAGTGTATGTAGATGTTTGTTGTTTAAGTTTATTTAAGTTTAAGTTTAAGTGAGTGTTATGATGTTTTTATTTTATTTTATTTTTGTTTTGTATACTGTTTTCATGGTATGTTGTAGTTTCTGGTGTTTGTCGTGATGGGAAATCTCGTTCTTGGGTCGGGTGGATTTTGTCCCAGATTTCTGATGAGTGGGTGGTTCGAATCCGTGGTTTGGTGGAAAAACTTTATGGACTTTCGTTGGATGATTTCCGGGATTTTGAGTATGTTATGATTTGTGTATATGTCTCGGTTTGTTTGGTACCGGCTAGCATCAGCAGCAATTCTGAAGAATTTGTTTTGCACCCTTTGTACTTTTGTTATGTTGGTGTCTGCTGCCATTGACCAGATTTCAGAGCCGTAAGTGATGGCTGGTTCTATGATGGTTTTGAAAATCTTCTTTTTGGCGCGCATATTTATTCTGTTACCTTTAATGATGGGGTACAGTCTGAATATTGCTCCTGCAGCCTTGTTACAAATGTGTGTGACATGGTCTCTAAATGTCAACCTCTTGTCCAGCTTGATACCTAGATACTTTATTGTGTCTGACCATGGAAGATTGTTATTTCTGAAGTGTATTTGTAGGTTAGGAGGTATTCTTTTGAATGTGAATAGTATTGCTTGGGTTTTCTCCGCGTTTATTGTTATTTTCCATTGGTTAGCCCATTTCTGGATGGATTGTAGGTGCTGCTCTATTTTTGTGACTATATATTGCAGGTTTGAACTGCTGCGGTACACTGCAGTGTCGTCTGCAAATAGTGACAAGTGTCCTCCCAGCTGTTTGGGGATATCATTTGTGTATATTGAGTAGAGGATGGGCCCCAGCACTGAGCCTTGCGGGACTCCAGCCTCTATGGATCTAGTGTTACTTGCCGCTCCTGGTACATGGACATAGAATGCTCTGTTGCGGAGAAAAGAAGCAATAATATGGATGATGTGGTTGGGGCAGTTGTAGTGATGAAGCTTGTAAATAAGGCCCTGATGCCATACCTTATCGAATGCTTTTTCAATGTCAAGCAGGACTGCTCCAGTACTGTGTCTAATGTTTCTGGCCTGACATATGTGCTCGACGAGTCTGGTCACCTGGTGGATGGTACTGTGTTCTTCGCGGAATCCGAATTGTTCTGGGATGATTATGTTGTTATCCTTTAGGAATTTCTTCAGTTCCGTTTGAATGAGCTTTTCGAGGATCTTTCCTAGGAAGTCTAACAAGGAAATTGGCCTATAGTTTTGCGGAAATAATAAGTCCTTATTTGGCTTTGGTAATGTGATGATTCGGGCCTGTTTCCAAGTTTTGGGAAAGTAATTTAATCTTAAGCAAGCATTATATATTGATGTTAGATAATTGATAGTTGCTGGAGGTAGATGATGTAGTAGTTGCGGTTTGATGGAATCTGGGCCTGATGCCTTCTTAGGATGTATGTTTCTGATGTGGTATGATATGGTTTCTGCGTTTATTGGATTGAAAGATGTTCTGATCGGGGCACTTAGGATGCGGTTTACCCTTCTGAGTACCATTTCCTGGTGGTCATCACTTTCGTCATCTACCGCTTCTGGTGCTTGGAATTGCCTTTCTAGCGAATCCGCCAGTGCTTCAGCTCGGTCTGTGGGGTCGTAGACTATTCCACGTTCCCCATGGAGCGGCTGTATAGATGTTTCGTTTAGTTTACGAGTTTTAAGAATTTTCCAGAATTTTTCCTGGTTCCTTTCTGCTTCTCGTAACGTTTCCTCCCATGCCTCGCTACGGTGGTTTTGGAGCTCTCTTTTGATCCTCCTGGCCAATTGTTCTGACTTTCGTCGGTCGGCTGGGTCCCTGTAGTTTTGCCATCTCTTTCTGGTGTTTCTTTTTTCTTCTATTAGGTTCCGGATGTGTGGGGGTAGTGTGTCTCTACCTGTGGTGTGGGTTATTGTTGTTGTAGATCTTTTGCTGCAATCCTTTATGATTGTGGTGATTTCTTCTATGGCTCTGTTGATTTGGGCTTTTGATTGAAGAGGAGGTAGTTCTGGAGTGTATGCTGTGAGTAGTTGGTTGTATTTTATCCAGTTTGTTGTGGATTCCTTGATGGTTCTGTTGTCATGAAAGTTGACCAGGTTTCCATTGATTTCTAATATTACGGGGTGGTGGTCTGAGTCCAAGTCGTTGACCACCTCGGTTGTCGTATTCCATGTCAGATTTTTTGATAGAAAAATATCCAGTATGTCTGGGCGGCATCTTGTGTCGTAGTGAATGTGTGTTGGCCTGTCTGGAGCTATGATGGAGATGTTCGGCTTGTTGTCCAGAAATCTACGGAGCGTTCTGCCATTGGTGTTTGTGGCATGACAATTCCAGGATCTGTGTTTAGCATTTAGGTCACCACCGATCAGAACATTTTGATGCATTTGGAAAAGGTTCTCAAGGTCTTGCGGACATATGTTCCTTCCTGTAGGTGGATTGTAAGCTGCTGCTATGGTAATGGTTTTGTTGAATAATCTTGTTTCAATTGCTGTTGATTCCATTCTAGTGAGATGAGGTGAGGTGATACGTCTGTGTACAATTTTGTTTTTGACCAGAATGGCTGTTCCTCCACCTGGTCTGTTCGGTCTGTCGTTTCTGTGGACCACATAATTCCTGATTTTGAAGGTCTGGTTTGGTTGCAGGTGAGTCTCTGTGATGAGCGCAATGTCGATCTTTTGCTCATCTAGGAATTCCGCTAGAGTGTGTTTTTGAGTTATAATGCCATTGGCATTCCAATTCATGATTTTTACTGCCTTATTTGCCGCCAAGAATGCTAACAGCGGCTTGGAATAAAATTGTGATTTTGGTGAAATTGTCCTGTGCTTGTCTTAGCTGCTCTGCTGCTGTCTTGATTGTGCTTAATATGTTTGGAATGTCAAATTGCGTGATGAATCCTAGAAGTTCTTTGATGTCAGAACCAATACCTGATGCTGGTTGTGATGTGGGTTCGGAGGTGTTGCTGTTTTCTTCTGTTGTGAGGGTATTGTTTGGTTTTGCCCATCCTCTTGTTTTCCGCAGTGCTGGAAAGTTTGTGGAATTGAGTTGTACTGTTTGTTTGGCTCTTTCCTCCTCCAGCCTGTTTTGTGCAGGGGTTTTCGCTTTCTTTCTCTCTTGCTGAGTCTGCAAGAGTTTTAAATATACTGGGCATTTTTTGAAGCTACTCGTGTGTTCTCCTTTGCAGTGGTAGCAAGTTGGTTTTGCTTCTGGTTTCTTTAGGCAGTCTGCTGTTTTGTGTTGTTGCCCGCATTTGACACAATTTGGACGAAGGGTGCAGTTACGCGACCCATGTCCATAACCCTGGCAATTGTGGCATTGGGTCAATCCCTGTGGACTTCGATATGTTTCAACTGTCACCTGCATGTGAAACATTGCTTTGAGGTCGTATATTCTTTTCGCCTCTTCGGTATTTTCAAGTGTAACTTGAAAGTGACGTAAAGTCACTTTTTTCTGAGTGTTTTCATCGAATGATGTCATGTGCGCTACTTTGATGACAGGTAAGTTGTGATCTAAGAGGACCTCATGAATGATCTTGGGGTCTATGGTTGGTAGTAGCTTTTTGATAACTACTTTCAATGGCTTAAAGGCGTGCATATCATGTGTGTAGTATTGTATGTTGTTTTCGGTCAGATATCCCTTGAATGCTAGGAAATCATCTGGGTGTGAGAATTGATATGTGATTTCGTCACTGTGACTTCTAGTTTTGAGGTCTCCTTTCAGTTTGTTGCGGAGTGCTTTGACTATTTCCAGGTATTGGGATGTTTCCTTGACAACGATCGGCGGAATACGCAGTCTCTTTGTCTGGGTTGTTTGCTGTTTTTCCCCTGTTCTGGAATTTCCCGCATCGTTATCGGGCAGTAGTTCGAACTTGTTAGAGACGGGGATCTCGTACTCCATTTGTTCGTTGTTTTCGTCTTCTGAGTTGGGGGTGGGATCATCTGTTGAGTCCTGGGTTTTCTTTTTGTTGCTGTTGTTCTGCAACTTCGTCTGGTTGTCAATGGTTGCTTTGCGTTTCCCTGCTGTTTGTTTGGTAGCCGGTACAATGTTTGTGTTGTGGCTATCATTTGCTGGTGGTGTTTCTACCTGTGTTGTGGGTGAGGTGACTGGTGGTGATGTGAAAGATGATGTGGATAGTTGGGGCGGTGGTTCCCCATCTGTCATGGAAGTCCCGTGGGACTCCATGGCGGAATTTGTGGTGTTACCTTGGCAAGGTGAGAATGGGGTGGCTGTTGAGAGAGAACAATCTGCCTTTGCCTCAGAGTGCGCGGGTTTACCCAACGTGAATGGGGCCCTGGTACTCTATATTCCCTGACTATCTTCCTAGCGTCCGGCTAGCCCGGAGGCATAATCTCGACACGGCGGTAACCAAGTACACAATCTCCAAGCTTCGAAGGCGGTTCGGTCGAAACGAGACGCGAGCAGCCGTCTGAATATTCCCAGCCGTAACAACACAAAGACACGCGAGCGCTGTGATAACAACGTCCGCTCTCTCCGCGCGCACGACTCGGAATGGCTGGCTGGTGGCTGGCTGGCTGGCACCCGCCGGACATGAGATGGCTGGGTTTGCACCCATGCTAGTTCTGGAGAGCCAGCGTTCTTTCAACGCTCTGTCTCACGAAATGATCCTGTGGGTTCGTATGTGGCTTGTGTGCAGTAATGGCTTGGGGATTTTCCCCCCGGGTGGATGGCGTTAGTGATGATGATGTTGATAGAGGTGGAGATGAGTATCCTGTTTCATGAGGATGAGAAGATGGTTACCGCCTGTAGTGGCGATGGAGTGTGTTGATAGGAGCTCTGAGTTGAGGGTGAGGGTTCCGTCCCAGTGTATTGATGAGCTGGTACGGTGATGAATGAGATGATTCGTAGAATGTTTGTGATTTTTGTTTGATTATGTGATAGAAAGAGGGTTGCCCTAGCATTGCCCTGATTTCCTCATTGCTAGTCAGTCTTGGTACGTCTGCAATAATTCTTAGGGTTTTATTTTGGACGACCTCCAATTGGGCTAGATTAGTGTCTGCTGCCATGCTCCACACTTCAGAGCCGTAGAGGATGACAGGCAGGACTATTGTTTTCCAGATTCTGAGCTTTGCTGATATGGACAATCCCATTCCCTTTAATAATGGGTATAGTTGGTAGAGCCGGGCGGAGCCTTTGTTCCTAGCCTCTCTTATGTGATGCTTGAATGTTAGGTTTTTGTCCAATTTTAGTCCTAAGTATGTGATTTCATTTTTCCATGGGAGTATTTGTTCATTGTAAGTGATGTTTATTATGGGTTTCTTGATTTTATGAGAAAATAGGATTGTTTGACATTTGTCAGCATTTATTTTTATTTTCCAGATGTTGCACCAGTTTGCAACTTTGTTGAGATGTCGTTGTAGGCTGTAGGCTAGGTAATTAATGTTTCTGCCACTGAGATAGAGTGCTGTGTCATCAGCATATAAGGCTATGTTGCCACCCGGCTCTTTCGGGATGTCATTTGTATACAGAAGATATAGGAGGGGGCCAAGCACAGATCCCTGTGGGACACCTGCTTCTATGAGTTTCATGCCACTTTTTGCCTTTTCTATGTATGAGTAAAATTTCCTGTCAGAGAGGAAAGACTGAATGATTTTCAGCAGGTGGAGAGGGCAGTTGAGTTTGGAGATCTTATATAGCAAGCCGTCATGCCAAACACGATCAAAAGCCTTTTCAATATCCAAGAAAATAGCTGCGGTGCTGTTGCCCTGGCTCTTCTCCGTGCAGACATGCTCCACCAGGCGAATGGCTTGCTGTACAGTGCTATGTCCAGCACGAAAACCAAATTGTTCAGGGATGATGATGTTGTTTGTGGATAGAAACTGGAGTAGGGAGTTTTGTATAAGAATTTCGAGAAGTTTGGAGAGATGACATAGTAGGGAGATAGGGCGGTGGTTTTGCGGGAATAACTGATCTTTATTGGGCTTTGGAATGGAAATAACTTTTGCAACCTTCCAGGCTGAAGGGAAGTATTGTATGGAGAGGCAACTGTTTAGGATGGCTGTAAGGTGAGAGATAGCAGGTTGAGGAAGGTTTCTAAGAAAGGGGGGTTTGATGTTATCGGGACCGGGGGCTTTTGCATTGCCGATTCGCCTGATGAGAACAGAGACTGCACGTTCAGTGGTCAGCACAAAGTTGGTGACTGGTCTGGCACGAAGTGTTCGATGTAGGTGACGCTCAACTCTGCGCTCCAGGGCTTCTGCTTCTTCCTCGTCTTCATCGATTATATTCTCTTGGAACTGCAGCTCGAGCGTGTTTGCCATGGCGGTTGCTTTGTCGTGTGGGGTATAGACTAAACCGTTTTGCCCATGAAGTGGTCTGCTGGCTTTTTGGGGTTGTCGTCTGGATCTGATGATTCCCCAGAATTTTTCGGGATTTTGCTCTGCTGTTTGCAGGCTTTGTTCCCATCTAGCACTTCGTAGCAGTTTAAGTCTGGTCTGGATTTCCCTGGCCATCCTAAACATGCGTCTCCTGTCTTGGGGGTCACGAAAAGTTTGCCATCTCTTGCGCGTTCTGTTCTTGTCCGTAATTAGTTGCGCAAGGTCTGGGGGCAGGTTGCTCCGTCCGCTGTTGTGCGTTATTTTGATGGTTGATGCTTCCCCACACGTCGTGATGATTTGGGTTAATTCTGCTATAGCCTGGTCGATTTCTTCTGGGGTCTGCATGTCAGGAGCCTGGTCAGGTATGTGTAGAGTGACCAGTTCCTTGTACCTCGCCCAATTTGTGTTGTAAGTTGTAATTATTCTGTTACTTGGAATGTCTTGGTCACCCTGAAATCTTAGAATAACAGGGCTATGGTCTGAATTTAGGCTGTTGATTACCTCTGTCGTTGTGTTGAGGTTAACGTTTTTTAAGAGGAATATGTCCAATTTGTCAGGCAGGCACCTGGAGTCATAGGGAACATGAGTAGGCTCATCAGTTGAGACAACCCTTACTGCTGGATGGTTATCAAGGTATCTCAGTAGTTTGTTGCCACTTGTGTTTGTAGTACGACATCCCCATGCCCTGTGCTTGGCATTCAGGTCCCCTCCTATTATGGTTCTGTGGTTTATGTCCAAGAGATCGTCCAGGTCACTGGGAAACAGTCTGGCTTGGGGTGGGTGGTATGCCGCCACCAGAAGTGTGGGGTGGTTGTTAAGAATAACTTCGACTGCTGTTGCCTCTGTGTTTATGAGTGGTGGCGTTTGTATTACCCTGTGGCATATTCGATTTTTAATGAGAATGGCTGTACCGCCACCTGGTCTGTTAGGGCGGTCATTTCTGGCCAACACATAATTTCGGACTCGAAAGCTCTCATCAGGGGTTAGGTGGGTCTCGTTTAGGAGTGCCACATCCACCCCATGGTCATCGAGGAACATCTCGAGCTCGAATCGATCGTGGGAAACACCGTCAGCGTTCCAGATGGCGATAGTGATGTGCTGGTTTTCATTTGCCATTTAGGAGCAGGGGCAAGATGTTTGTGATAATTAGTGTCACTTTACTGAGAAGATCTGGGGCTGCTAAGAACTGATTGATAATCTGTGTGATTTTGGTAACAAAATTTTGAGGGAGAAGGTTTTTGACAAACTGCCAGATTTGTGATAAAATTTGAGGTGTTTGTACCTGTGAGTCCTCTGTGATGCTTTGCTGGGCAGTGGTGTTGTCACTGGCGATGTTGGTTTGAATTGTCACCGCAGGAGCAGTTGGGGGCTCTGTGGCGGTTGCCATTGAATGACTGGCTAGTGGGGGGGCAGCCTCAGTCGCTGCAGAGGTTGAGGGGAGAGGTGTCGCACTTGTCTGTTCCTTTAGAACACACGTGCTGGGGGGAGGTGCGGTTAGCGGCGGATGTAGAGTCACCTTGGAGGGCAGGATTCTGCCAGGTTGTTGTTTCGGGATTGTGGGCTTTGTTTTAGGGGAGTTTGGTGGGGTGCGCCCTGTTCTCACTATTTCGGCGAGCGTGGGCTGTGCTTGGGGCGGAGATCGCTCCGGTGGTGGGGAACAGGATGCAACTGCTTCCTGTGGTGTTGAGGGAGTTTCTAATGTATTTGTTCCCACCTGAGTTTGTTTTGGTGGAGGGGAGGAGTGTGGTGTATCCGCAGGTGGTGGCGGGGGTGGTTTTGTTGCCGCTGCTGTTCGCGGGGTGGTGGTTGGTGGGACATGTCTGCTGGTTGGGGGTGCTCGTCTTCGTTCCCAGGCCTGGACGATCCGCTCTCGCTCTGAGCAGCCCCTGAAGGAGGCTGGATGGTTGCCCCCGCAGTTTGCGCACGTTGCTGGCGCGTCGGGCTTTTTAGTGCAGGCCCCAGAAAGGTGTGGCCCGGCGCATTTCACGCAGCGGGGTCTAAGTTCACACTGAGACGCCCCATGCCCAAAGCGTTGACACAGATAACATTGCGTCGGACCGTTTGGTCTTTTGTATAGCTCCACCGTGACCTGCATGTGTAGCAGATGTGTAACTTTGAATATTTTGCGGGCCTCAGCAGTGTTCAGGAGATTCACTTGAAAATTGGCCGTTTTTATTCTGGGAGCCGAGACTGTTTCGCCGTATTCGTTTACAATGGTCTGCGGTTTCGTTTGCTGAAACACGTCCTGCACTTGAAACCCTTTCTCAATTAGGGCGTTTTTGACATCGTCTGTGGTCCAGTATGGAGTGAGCTTTTTAATGACGACCTTAAGTGTCCCCTTCGGGTCGTCACTGTATGTGAAGAATTCAATCTTCCGTTTTCGAAATTCTTCTTTGAGGAAATGGAAGTCCTCGGGATTTGTTGCCTGGTATACGATGCTGTCACCCTTGTAGGATGTGCTTAGTGCTCCTTTCAGCTTCCCTTGTATCTGACCGATGAGGGTAGTGTACCCTTTGGTCTCAAAAACCGTTATCGGGGGCACCCTTCTGCCTCTGGGCTGGCGCTGAGTTTGTGTCATTGCTGGGGGCACCGTTGTGTTTTGAGCGCCTTGCACCGTTCCGACGCCTGCAATTTGATTTTGCTTTTGATTATTGGACGCATCTGCGGTCGCAGTTGAGTGATCCACCTGCTTTTGTTGATGTTGCTTCTGCTGGTCTAGTGGTGGTTGTCGTACTTTTGCGTCTTGCGCATTTGAAACCACGCTCTGGTTTTCGCGCGCCCGGAGTTTCTCCGCGGCTGCGGGTTGCGGGGGCTGCCCAGAGTTGATCTTACGTAGCCTTTCGCTACGTCTGACTTCAGGGTCGGTCAATGAGGAGACCGAGCCCGAGTCGCTGTCTGTGGCTATGACAAGCTGGTCAGAGTCACAGCTAGTGTCTGACGAGGAAGGTGATGAGGGGGGATGAATTGAAGTATGTGAATGTGATGATGACGATGGTGGAAGTGAACTGTCGTGTGGCTGCACTCCATGAGGGACGCTGACAGAGGTTGGATCACGTGTGTCCGCCATGGCGGGCACCTACTCGATGTTATAAGGTTTCAGATAGGGAAGCCTATATTTCGACAATTTCCGCGCCAGTGGAAAAATTTCCCTACACCTAGCAGGCGCGGGATACCACCAAGGGCCTCACAGTCAGTCTGTTTGACTATGTGGCTCGGCGGGTCCCTGGACTGCAGCTTCCCTAACACCTATGGCACAGAAATTCTCGAACAATTTCGACTATTTATATTCACCTACTCGAGGCGTGATGTTCCTCTTTCTTCACGGTCTATCCCATGTCAGAGCGAGCGCCCACGTGGTCTAGAGCCCCGTCCGCGCCGAGTGTGCAAGACGACTTTTGCTTTTCAGAAACGACAATTTTGCTTTTTACCGATAACGCACACCCGACCACGTCCGGAAATCCAGAACACAGCGCGGACCGCCAGCACCGACGATACGACCAAGCACGAAGCTATTGCGCGAGCACGCAAGGCGGCGACCAAGCACACGAGAAGCAAGCAACGAGGCGAGCTCTGCACAAAGGCGGCGAGAGCGCGCGGTGGGTATTTCCAGGGCTGGGAGCACAATAGCGGCGCGGAGCACAGGTAGACGCACGTCCGTCCGCTTAGCAGTCCCACCTCGGAATGCTGGCTGGCTGGCCGCACCCGCCGCACGCCGCCGCCGCACCTTTACCAGCTCGCCCTGCTGCGGCCGCCGACCAATGGGGCGCGCGCGCAACCGGCCGCCGCACCCGAGCCCATAAAGGACCCCCACCCCGCCGGCGCCGGCATTCGCTGAGTAGCTTCTGGAGAGTGCGGACGCGTGTGCGGGGCTGCGCTAGTACTCTCCCTCTTCGTTGCTACTCAGCCATAGGAACTCGCTTGCGAGTTTAGTCGCTGATTGTCCTAGCGCTCTAGCTGGACGGTTCGGCACTAAGGCTTCCGAGCTCCTGATTTTCTCAAATTAGGAGCGGAGTTGCAAGAAGATTGCGGGGCAAAGGGCTGATTTGTCGGCGGCTTGCGAGCAAATTGTCGTTGCGTGTTGCGGGCTGTGGGTTGGCGCGTTTTGGTGCGCGTCTTCTTGCTGCCGCGGTTCGCTTTTTCGGCCGGTTCGAGCACTTCGGCTGCGACAGGTACTCCTGCTGCCGCGGAGATTAGCTCTGCTCCCCCCCAAGAGTAGGGAAGTTACACGTCAGGGCCTGGTCAACGGCCAGATACCCGCGCGTGTTAGAATTGTTAGGGTCGGACTGTTCTGCCTGATACCTAACGGTGCCAACGGAAAGCAGACACCGACACCCCCTGGCAGCCATCCCTCCGAGTCTGGACATGGACACCCCAGTGAAACTGACGGTCACGGAGAAAGAAAACGCCCCTGGTTGCTACGAGGTCAACAGGACGGACCTAACGGGCAGCCAGGGCGGGATCAGCCCGAGCTCGCGATTGCTGTTGCTTAACGCAATCGCGGGCCTCACCGGCAAGGATAAGGTCAAATATCAAAAGAAGCTCGAAAGAGCTTGGAAAGAGCCGAGGATACTGCCCAAGGGTGATAAAACACCATCGAATGCCCGCCTAATTAAGGCGAAAACAAATAAATCACCCAAAAGAAACAAAAAGGTCAAAACTGGGTCACCGGCAAAGAAGCGAAAGACCACCTCGCGTAAACCCGCCGCAGAGCGGCGGCCGGACGTGGCGGACGCGGTCGGGTCAGCCGCGCCTGGGCCGTCCGTACCTGCCAACACAAAGGCCGACCTGGCCACGTGTAGCGGCGGCCGGCAGGGGCAGGTAGCAGAACAAAGCGCCGGCGCTGCGGCGGCTAGCGCGCGCCCCGAGGCGGCCACGCGGCTGCGCGCCGAGGTGAATGCGCAAAAGCAGGAAGGCGCGGAGGCGGGTGCGCGCGTTCGGCGGAAGCAATCTGATACCGCCGGCGCGGGCTCGCCGCCGCGAGAGAATGCCGTAGCGGGGGAACCTCGGAGCGTTGCCGAGGGGAGCGAGCGATGCGCAAGTGACGTAGGGACCGCCGCGCAAGAAACAGACGACGAGGGATTCCAGCTGGCACGAAAAACCGCCAGTCGATCTCCCATCGTAGTGACACCAGCCCCAATCATCACCGCCAATAGATTCGATGTAATGGGAGAATCTGAACGAGACGAGTCGCAACGTACAAACGACACTGAGGAAAATGACCAAAAAAGCCTCAGAATCCCACCGATAGTCGTACAGTTTGAAAACAACTATAAAGCACTGTACGACGTCATATCGAACTCGATAGGGGAAAGCAGGTTCACCGCCAAAACAACAGGCGGTGACAAAGTTAAAATCACGCTAAAGAACGTTGACGACTATAAGGCAGTGAGGAAGGTGCTCGAGGAGCGGAAGTTTCACTTCTACACCTTCCCACTAGCAGCGAGAAGGCCAATTAGACTGGTCTTCCGCGGAGTGCCACACACCACTGACACAGCTGACATCAAAAAGTTTCTACAGGAGGAAGGTTTTGAGGTCAGCTCGGTGGTGTTGACGCGACCGAATCGACCCTGGCCCCTCCATACGGTCACCCTCCCAGATTCTGCACAAAATCGAAAGATCTGGGAGGTCAAAAGGATACTGGCCCTAAAGGTCACTCCTGAGAAACTTAAGAAGAAATCGGGCCCAGGGCGATGCTACAACTGCCAGGCCCTTGGGCACATCGCGCGAGATTGCACGATGCCAGTGGTGTGCGTCAGATGCACGGAGCAGCACACGTACGACCAGTGCAAATTGCCAAGGGGGGAGGGAAAAGAAAAGTGCGCTAATTGTAAAGGAGCGCACCCCGCCAGTTACCTAGGATGCCCTGAATACAGAGCTCTGAGGGACAGGCAGAGGGGCAAAAACATCAGTAAAGCCCCGAATCACACCAAAAACATACCAGCGCCCAGGCCACCTCCCCCACCTCCCCAGAGAAGACAACACGATACCGTAAAGACGCAGGTCTTCGCATCCACCGCATATTCCCGCGCGCTTGCCGGTGACCCACCTGACCCGCCGAACCACCCACTTCCACCACAACACAGCAGCAACCAGGTTCCCCAAGCTGAAGAAAGTCCTAGGGAAGCCAGTCCTCCATGCCACCCACAAACCAGTCCGCGAGAAGCAGTCGAGTCTGCTACAATCCAGCAACTCGCGTCGTCCATCCAGCTGCTACAGGCACAGATGACCCAGCTAGTAGGTATACTAGCAACATTGACGCAACTCCCCGCCGACCTCAGATCGGCAGCACAGCAGTCGCCTGTAGCAGCGACAGCCCCAGGGAAAACTGTCCCCCACCATGGATAGGAGACCTAATATACAAGGTCTCAAAATATGCGCGTTTAACGCAGACAACCTCACTCGCCAACCCATGGAGTTTAGAGAATTCATACAGGACGAAAACGTTGACATATGCCTAGTGGGAGAAACATTCCTCAAACCAGGACTACGAGTTTCTGTACCAAACTACATTTGCTACAGAAACGACCGACCCACTCACGGAGGCGGGGTCGCGGTATATGTCAAAAAAGGAATCAGACACCACCAAGTATACCCCCCAAATACAACAGAAATAGAAACGGCGGCAATCGAAGTGGCCACAGTAACTGGCCCCCTAACAGTCGTTGCAGTGTATCGCCCCCCTTCCCAAAGACTAGAAGAGGACGACATAGCTGCACTTAGCCGTATTAGAGGCAAACTGCTAATAGCAGGGGACCTAAACGCCAAGCACGCGGACTGGAACTCGAGACACCGAAACCAAGCTGGTCAACAGCTGCAACGACTCGCGCGCACACACCAGTTACAAATATGGGGCCCAGAGGAACCGACACACTTCCCAAAGAACGGAGGAAGACCGGACGTCCTCGACATAGCCATCACAAAGAATCTGGTGGGCTTTGTATCCGCGACATCGGTAAACAGAATGTCGTCGGACCACAATCCCGTGATTTTTGAGGTCGATATGGGAGAATGGCTCTCTATCCCACAACGACATGCGACGTACAAGCGCATCAATAAAGAGCAATTCAGCAACGCAATAGCAACTGAACTTGCCCAGACCCCGCCTCCAACTGCAGAGACAGTAGAACAGGCACTAGACGACCTCACAAGAGCGATCCTGCAAGCTGCTGAGGGAGCCACACCGCCTCAAGTGGGGCCCCCCCGCTCCAGGCAACTCCCCCCGCACTTGCTTGCGCAAATACGGCACAAAAACAGGATCGCCAAAGAGTGGAAGCTCACCAGAAACAAGGTCACGCGGAGGCTACTCAATAGGCTACAGAGAGAGCTGAAAGCAGATCTCAATGAATACCGCAACCAACAATGGTCAGCAAGGCTCTCAGCTCTCAAACTAGAAGACAATAGCTTATGGCAAGCCACCAAACAGTACACAAAAAGACGCGCGAAAATGCCACCACTGCATGGCGAACGCGGACTGCAGTTCAGCCCCATTGACAAAGCTAACGCACTAGCCGACGTGTTCGAAAAACAGTTCAGACCAGCAGAAGTACAGGACAGAGAACACGTTGCAACAGTCCGCCGAGAACTGGCCGTGTTCCTGGAAGCAGACGACGAAGATGACTACACGCCACTCTTCAGTACTGAAGACGTGGCGCACTGCATCAAGTCGCTGCCCACCAGGAAGACCCCGGGTCACGACCAGGTCACAAATGAATTGCTGAAACTCCTCCCGCCTCTGGCAATCACCCACCTGACCGATATAGTTAATGAACTGACGCGATCACAAAAATTCCCGGCGCAGTGGAAGCACGCAGAAGTCATTGCGATCGCAAAACCAGGAAAAGACCCGGTGTTCCCGCAACACTATAGACCAATTAGTCTACTGCCTACCCTCAGTAAACTTTATGAGCGCCTCCTACTAACCCCCATACAGGACCATATCACAAGAGAGCAGATTCTGCCGAAATTCCAATTCGGATTCAGGCAAAGACACTCCGCCCCCCAGCAAATTATGAGGGTGGTTGAAGCAGCTACGGACAGCTTCAACCGAAAGGGCTACTGCGGGCTTGTCTTGCTAGACGTGGCAAAAGCCTTCGACTCAGTCTGGCACACCGGGATACTACACAAGATGTACACCCTAGGCTTCCCCGGAAAGATCGTCAAAATAGTTAAAAACTATCTCTCCGGTAGGACTTTTTCAGTTAAGATCGATGGATCCCTGTCGACCAGGAGAAGAATCGGTGCAGGTGTGCCCCAGGGCTCGGTCCTGGGACCCATCCTCTACAGTGTCTACACTGCTGACATCCCTATGACTCAGCATGTACACACTGCACAATATGCAGATGACACTGCATTCTTCTCCTGCTCGACAAACAGGAACCTGGCTACAAGGCGTCTGCAAACCGCCCTAAACAGGACGGAAAACTGGGCCAAGCAGTGGCGAATAACAATAAACTCGGAAAAAACACAAGCCATGCTGCTCACCAGACGTTACGGGAAACGCCGACCCCCAAGAAGACCATACCAACTGCTGCGATTACAGGGGCAGAACTTGCCATGGAGAAATTCTGCGAAGTACCTCGGTGTCACACTTGACAGACGCCTGACATGGAAGTGTCACATAGAGGAACTTCGCAGAAAGACTCACGCCAGGATGCAGATCCTGTACCCTGTATTAAACAGCACCAGTTCCCTCGACCCCGCAACAGGAGTAGCTATCTATCGAAGTCTAATTCGACCGATACTGGAATATGCGTGCCCTGTATGGGGCTATGCAGCCAGATCGACGATAGATCGCTTACAGAAGGTCCAAAACAGAGCGCTAAGACGGGCCTTACACGTCCCCACACGCTTCCCCGCGGCGGACCTGCACGAAGCTGCAGGCATAGAGCCGCTAACAACACGGTTTCGTGCCATGGCAGAAGTTTTCTACGCCACGGCACGAAAATCACAAAATGACCTAATAAACACCCTTGGGCAATACGAACAGAATGGAAACAGGTACAAAAGACCTAAGTCGCTACTCCTGCAGTAGCAAAATTAGTTAAATAACATCTCTCAAAAAAAAAAACAGCAAAACACAAAAGACCAGAATTAAAAACAACAAAAAAGAAAAGAGGAGGAAATGTCCAAAATGGACAACAACCTCCACCAACACCCCCCTCTAACAGTAGAGGAAAAAAAGAGAGGAGAGAGACCGGCGCCGGCACGCACTCCGCTGCTCGACTCGCTGCGGCTCGCACCGTTTGGGGCGTTGTGCTTTTTCTTTCTCGCTTCTTTCCAAACTAGCCCATCGCCATGTCCGGACGCGGAAAGGGAGGCAAAGTCAAGGGCAAGTCAAAGTCCCGCTCAAGCAGGGCTGGGCTCCAGTTCCCGGTCGGCAGAATCCACCGCCTCCTGCGCAAGGGAAACTACGCCGAGCGCGTCGGCGCCGGGGCGCCCGTCTACCTCGCCGCCGTCATGGAGTACCTCGCGGCTGAGGTGCTCGAGCTGGCCGGAAACGCGGCCCGCGACAACAAGAAGACGCGCATCATCCCGCGCCACCTGCAGCTCGCCATACGCAACGACGAGGAGCTCAACAAGCTCTTGTCGGGCGTCACCATCGCACAGGGAGGTGTCCTGCCCAACATCCAGGCCGTCCTGCTGCCAAAGAAGACCGAGAAGAAGGCCTAAAAGAGAGACAGCGCAATCGGCAACCGCCGCGTGCTCCCTTGGCACGCAGCGCGCCATTTGCCGCCTCGGCTCAAAAAACAAAACACAATCGGCCCTTTTCAGGGCCACCACACAAACCTACGTCCAAAGCAGAATTCCAGTCGTTCGTCGCACCACTTTTCTCTCTCTCTCTCTCTCTCTCTCTCTCTCTCTCTCTCTCTCTGTGTACGGTTTTTTTTTCCTTCTTACACACACAGGCGCCGCCATCTTGTACACACGTACTTGGCCACCTCCTCCACTCAACTCCACGCACGCACAGTCTCGCGACCATTAACCAGCACACGTGGCGCACAACAACACACCTCAAAAATAACCCCTCGGCGCTCAGCCGCGCCGCAACACACAGCCCATCCACCGACAAGAAGCATACAAGCAAAGAGGGAGGGGAAGGAAGGAAGGAAGGAAGGAGCTCACACAACGCAAGGGCACGCTTCCTTCCCTCCCAACCGCACCGCACACCACGTCAAAAAAAACTCCAAACAAAACTAAAAGGCCAAGTAGACTAAAAAGGAAAAGAAAAACCAGCAACACAGACTCTTTCGCACTTTTCAACTTCCGAACACTGTGGTGGCCCTGAAAAGGGCCGTTTTTCAATCTATCTCTCTTTCCTTCCTTCGGTCTCACACCGCCTAACCGCCGAAACCGTACAGGGTGCGCCCCTGCCTCTTCAGGGCGTACACCACGTCCATGGCCGTCACAGTCTTGCGCTTGGCGTGCTCAGTGTACGTCACCGCGTCGCGGATCACGTTCTCCAGGAACACCTTCAGCACTCCGCGCGTCTCCTCGTAGATCAGACCAGAGATGCGCTTCACGCCGCCCCTGCGCGCCAGGCGGCGGATCGCGGGCTTCGTGATGCCCTGGATGTTGTCGCGCAACACCTTGCGGTGCCGCTTGGCGCCACCCTTGCCGAGCCCCTTTCCTCCCTTGCCGCGGCCTGTCATTCTTCTTCTTCAAGCGTCTCAACCACAATAATATAAAAAACAGAAAGCAAGGCAAGCTCCTCACCCGGCGCTAGCGAGTCGGCTACGGTTGTGGCGCCCAGCGCGCGCGCCGCCCCCCTATATAGACTCTGGGGCCCCGCGGCCCGCCCTCCCCTCCCCCCACCACCGCGCACCGAGGGCATATAAGCGCAGCACCCGGGGCGCGCGGGCCCGTTGTCAAGGCAGCACCGGACGCCGTCGCGCACGCATATCCTCCACGCCGCATCCGCATCCGCAGTAGCCATGGCCCGGACAAAGCAAACGGCCCGCAAGTCCACCGGCGGAAAGGCGCCGCGCAAACAGCTCGCCACCAAGGCGGCGAGGAAGAGCGCGCCCGCCACCGGCGGCGTCAAGAAGCCCCACCGCTACAGGCCGGGCACCGTCGCCCTGCGAGAAATCAGGCGCTACCAGAAGAGCACAGAGCTGCTCATCCGCAAGCTGCCATTCCAGCGCCTAGTGCGCGAGATCGCCCAGGACTTCAAGACCGACCTGCGCTTCCAGAGCTCCGCAGTCATGGCCCTGCAGGAGGCCAGCGAGGCCTACCTCGTCGGCCTCTTCGAAGACACCAACCTGTGCGCAATCCACGCCAAGCGAGTCACCATCATGCCCAAGGACATCCAGCTCGCGCGCCGCATCCGCGGCGAGCGCGCCTAAACCCGCACACCGCCAAACAAACAAAACGGCCCTTTTCAGGGCCACTAACGTCTCTCCGTCGCGAGCAAAACTTTGTCGGTCGCAACGACTAGTTCCCCACTCACTCTCCAGTCCAGTCGTCCCACCCCCGGCCCGGCCCGGCGCCGCCGTTTCCAAAAAAAAGAAAAAAGCACCGCACCGGCCGAACCAAGTCGCAAGCGTCAATAGCGCCACCCACACAGGCCACGGCACAAAACGTGACGCCCGGAAAGCAAAGCAAAGCAAAAAAGACTATTCCAAAACCACCACCAAGACAAACAAACAAACAAACGCGGCGCAAAATAAATAGGTAAAAAATAATAAAAGTAAAATACACTTTGTGTAACACCAACCGCGGCGCCGCCGCCCACGCCCGCCAACGACCCCACAATCCAACCACCATCCACACATGAAACAAACAAACGCCAGCAAGCAAGACAGACAGACAGACAACAAGGCAACCGACCGACCACGACACGACACGACAATCAACACCTTCCCGACGTGCTTTGATGGCCCTGAGAAGGGCCGTTTTTGTTTTTGTCCGGGACCGCGCGACAGCCTCTGGTTGCGCGCCGGCCTCCAGGCGACGGTGTCAACCGCCAACCCTTCCCTGCCCTTTTTACTTCTTCTTCTTGGGCGAAGCCTTCGCCTTAGACGGCGTCGCCGTCGCCTTCTTCGGGCGCGGCGCCTTCGGCTTCTTCGTCGGAACCTTGGCGGCCTTCTTCGCCTTCGACGGCGACTTGGCCTTGGCCGGCTTGGCCGCAGCCGCCTTCTTCGCACCCGCGGGAGCGGCCGACGCCGCAGACGCCTTCTTGGCGGCGCCCGCCTTCCGACCGGTCGCCGCCTTCACGCCGCCAGCCTTCTTTGCGCCGGCCGCACGGGCCCCCTTCTTCTCCTTGCTGGCCGGAGCGGCGCGCTTCTTCTTCGCACCACCGCCGCCACCACGAGCCTTGCCGCCCTCGGCCGCCCCGCCGCCGGCGCCGGCAAGCTTGAAAGAGCCCGACGCGCCCTTCCCCTTCGTCTGCACCAGCTCGCCAGCCACGACGGCCGACTTGAGGTACTTCTTGATAAAGGGCGCCAGCTTCTCCGCGTCCAGCTTGTAGTGCGCGGCAATGTACTTCTTGATCGCCTGCAGCGACGACCCGCCGCGCTCCTTCAGACTCTTGATGGCGGCCGTCACCATCTCAGAGGTGCGCGGGTGCGCAGGCTTGGCGCGCGGCTTCTTCGCAGACGACGCAGACTTGGCCTTCTTCGTAGTGCCGGTGGCGGCGGGTGCCGCGGCAGTCTCGTTCGTAGCCGCCTGGTCTGCCATCTTTTGCCTGTTCTCTTTTCTTTTTTCCCCTTGCTTTCGCTTCCTTCTCTCCTTCGACGACGCACAACAGCGAGGGGCGCGCAGCAGAGAATAGCCGCGCACGCGCCTGGCCCAGCCAGTGTCGCGGGCGGGCGCGGACGGCCGAGAGAGCGGCCGCCACTCGGCGCGCCGCCGCGCCGCCGCGCCGCGCCTCCCGCGCTTGCTACCGCCCAACGTCCGACAGCCTGCGCGGAGCAGCCCCCAACCTGCGCCGCAACCACCCGCGCCATTCAAACCACCGAGGATGGGGCTACACACACCGACACCACGGTCGCCAACCAGTCGCCGCGGCGGCGCCGCAAACCACGGCCAAACTGCAGCCACCGCGCGCCACAGCCTGGGTCGGCCCGCCGAGAATCGCCGCCCCCGCCCAAATGCCGCCCCCACAGCCCCAGCCGACGACCCGCCACAATGGCCAAACCTTCGTCAAAACTCCCACACCGTCGCCGCGGCAGCCCGGCCACCGCGGCCGGCGCCACAGCCACACGAGCCGAGTCGTGCGGCGATGACGGCCGTGCACAAACGCACCTCCGCCGCCCCATCGCCTTCCGCCGTTTTCCCGATCGGCCCGCAGCCGTCGGGCCACGGCCGCGGGCCGTCCTCCTCCTCTCGCCTCGCCCGCCAACACCCACAGCCCTTCCAACACATTTTTTTTTTCTTTTTTCTTTTTTTTTTTCTACTTTTTTACGATCGCCGCCTGCGCAACATGGCACCGGCCGACGGAGCGCCAACCCCCCCGCCACAGGCGAAAACAAGACAACGATAAACAAACAAACAAAATAAATTACCAGCCAGCCCCAACTACAGACACACCGAATCTGCCCTCACAGCCGACCTTACACGCCTCAACGTCAAAACAAAGGTGGTTTCTTTCTTTCAACGGTTACCTTACCTTAGGTTACGTCAGGTTAGGCTAAGAAGGCGTCAGGGTTAGGTTAAGCGTTGACGTGACGTCACGTCTTAACGTAGGCGTTAAGCTAAGGTTGCGGTCACGTACGTTAGGTTAAGGCGACTTGGGGGTTGGCCTAAGGGCTTACGTTAGGTTACGTTAGTTTAGGTGGCTGCGTTAACGGCTTAAAGAAGTTTAGGAGGTTAAGGCGTCGAGGCGGCCGCACCCCCTTAGCTGCTGCGGCTCGGCCACGCCACGCCACGCCACGCCACGCTTTGGGGTTTCATAAGGTCGCGCGGCGGGTCGTCGGCACGCCGCAAAGGACAAAACTGCAAGACGACGTCGAAAAACAAACAACAGGTAAAAAATAAATAAGTAAAAATAAACGACGCCGACAGGCGGGGATCAGCAGAACGAGCAGATTCCGGAGAGCGAACGAGACACACACGCACGCACGCACACACACACACACACACACAAACCCCCCCGAGCCGAGAGAGCACAGCACCACCACGTGTCGGCCTCCGCTCACCCGACTCGGCTGGGCTGGGCTGGGCTGGCGGCCGGGCCGGATGCACGTGCACGTACACGTACGGCTACAGCCACTACCCGTACACAGCCGCTCTTCACGCAACACCAGCCAAATGGCGCGCCCGCGGCTCGTCGCGGTCGCAACGCCACGCCGGCACACTTTCGGCACCACCGTCTTCGCGCGCACCGCAAACAAAAACGCAGCCGACACACACAGAAAAAAAAAAAAAACAACACAGAGCGCGAGAGACGGGCGGCGGCGCACCTTTCGCCAGCCGGCAGGCAATCGACTCGCCCAGTACGACAAACGTGCACGCCACCCCACCCACCAACCAACCAGTCGTCGTCGTCGTCGTCGTCCCGAAATCAAACAAACTCTCAAAAGGCACAGCCCCTGCTGCCAACGGACGCAGGCGCCACGCAGCTCCCTTCCCGCCACACTCGATTCGCAGCGCAACTCACCCGGCACACCGTCAAACGACGGGCTGGGCTCGCCGCATCGCCGCAACCTACACACCTTCCCCGCCACGACGCACAGCCCCACCAGACGCCCGTGCCGCAACGACACTACCGCACTACTCCTCTCGCCCTTGCCATACACGACACAACACGCCAAAAAATGAAAATCCAAATACAAACAAAAACACCGCCCCCACGACCCAAACACATGCACGGCGCGCCAACACACGCGAGGCAAGGCACGCAGCAAACGGCGTCCCCTCCGCGTCGCGCCATCAACCTACACACACAAGGCAACACCAACAACAAACAGCCAGCCAGCCAGCCAGCCAGCCAGCCCCACTCTCACGCCGCAAAAACAGAAAACACACCGAAACCGCCAAACGCCGCACATTCGCGCTTCGCACTCACCACACACCTCTCGGCATCCGTTTCGCACACAACGACGCGACGCACAATACATCATCACGGGCTACGCACGCACACCGCGACCCACTTTTTTACGACGCCCTCGCCAGAGCACACGTGCCCACGCCCACACACAGTCGACACAACGACGCAGCGCGCAGCAGACGCGGCCGCAACACATACCTCCCCGACGACGCGCCAACACCGCCAGCCACTGCTCACTCGCCCAAGCAACCCGTGCACACAACTGCCACACGCGTCCACCACGCCGCCGCCAACCACCCGCCCGCCAGGGGGCGCTCACGTCCGCGACAACAGCGCGGCACCGCCGGACCGGGCCGAACCGAGCCGAGCCGCCGCCTCCTCTCCACTCGGCACGCCACGTCCTGCTTGCAAAACACATGGCTCGTCCCTCTGTACACACAACGCGCCTGCCTGCGGTCGCCGCCGGCATCTATCTACCTGCGCATCGGAGCCAGGCCGGCAAGCCCACACTTAAATAATGCACTTCACCAGCCAAACAAACCCACTCTTCCTTTCTTTGCACAGCGCATGCAACAGCAGCCCCAGGAGCCGGGCCCGCCGCCAGCGTCTCCTCCTCCTCTGGGCACAGCCAGCCAGCCGTTCCCACCGCCCCGCCCCTGCTCTGCAGAACAAGAAAAAACGAAAAAGTACCAACACACGCACCCAAAGCGTAAGCCAGACAAGACCAGCCTCTCCAAGGCCACACACACGCAAAAAAACAAAAAAAAACAAAAACACTACAACAAAATAAAATAAAATGAAAAAGAAAAAGCAAGCTGTCGCCTCGCCCCCGCCCGTCCCCCCACCCCACCACAACATTCGCCCCCTCCGCTTGTTTTCCTTTCTACAATTTCCCTCTTTTCCACCCAATATCCCGCCGCGGTTTACGGGCACCGGCCGATTTTGCGCCCGCCCACATGTGTGCCTACTCCCCACCACCATTCCCTCCGCAGCCCGCAGCCCGCAGCCCGCAGCCCGCAGCCCGCTTTTCCCCCCTCCCTGCCCACACCACACCACACCACACCACACCACACCACACCACACCACACCACACCGACGGTGCTGACGTCGACACGCACCCAAGACAGGGGCCACGACCGTCTTTTTTCCTGGGCCCATCCCCGCACCGCACCTCCTTCCAATCATCAACGCTGTGGCGCCTGTGTCCGCGCGAGACGCGTGCGCGCCGCCTCTCTCAACATCCGTCCGCCGGCCGGCCCGTTTTTCGGCCCCCAGGCCATCCGTCAACCACCACTGCCCCTGCCCGCCCCGCACCACACCACACACCGCTGCTTGCCCCGGCCGTTGCCACCAAAGGCGCCAACCGCAGCCCGCGCGCGCCAGAAAGAGATGGCAAAACTACAGGGACCCAGCCGACCGACGAAAATCAGAGCAATTGGCCGGGAGGATCAAAAAGAGAGCTCCGAAAACCACCGTAGCGAGGCGTGGGAGGAAACGTTACGAGAAGCAGGAAGGGACCAGGAAAAATTCTGGAAATTTCTTAAAACTCGTAAACTAGACACGAAACATCTACATCTACATGGGGAAGGAACGACCCCACAGACCGAGCTGAAGCACTGGCGGATTCACTAGAAAGGCAATTCCAAGCACCAGAAGCGGTAGATGACGAAACTGATGACCACCAGGAAATGGTACTCAGAAGGGTAAAACCGCATCCTAAGTGCCCCGATCAGAACATCTTTCACAATCCAATAAACGCAGAAACCCCGTATCTTATCACATCACAAACATACACACATCCTAAGAAGGCATCAGGCCCAGATTCCATCAAACCGCAACTACTACATCACCTACCTCCAGCAACTATCAATTATCTATCTAACATCAATATATAATGCTTGCTTCAGACTAAACTACTTGGAAACAGGCCCGAGTCATCACATTACCAAAGCCAAACAAGGACTTATTATTTCCGCAAAACTATAGGCCAACTTCCTTGGAAAGGTTCTCGGAAAGCTCATTCAAACTGAACTGAAGAAATTCAATTCTTAAAGGATAACAACATAATCATCCCACAACAATTCCGATTCCGCGAAGAACACAGCACCACCCACCAGGTGACCAGACTAGTCGAGCACATATGTCAGGCCAGAAACATTAGACACAGTACTGGAGCAGTCCTGCTTGACATTGGAAAAGCATTCGGATAACGCCTTATCTACAAGCTCCACCAGTACAACTGCCCCATCCACATTATTGCTTCTTTTCTCCGCAACAGAGCATTCTATGTCCATGTACCAGGAGCGGCAAGTAACACTAGATCCATAGAGGCTGGAGTCCCGCAAGGCTCAGTGCTGGGGCCCATTCTCTACTCAATATACACAAACAAACAGCTGGGAGGACACTTGTCACTATTTGCAGACGACACTGCAGTCTACCGCAGCAGTTCTAACCTGCAATATAGAGTCACAAAAATAGAGCAACACCTACAATCCATCCAGAAATGGGCTAACCAAAAAAACAATAAACGCGGAGAAAACCCAAGCAATACAATACGATTCACATTCAAAAAGAATACCTCCTAACCTGCATATACGCCTCAGAAATAACAATCTTCCATGGTCAGGCACAATAAAGTATCTAGGCATCAAGCTGGACAAGAGGTTGACATTTAGAGACCATGTTACACACGTTTGTAACAAGGCTGCAGCAGCAATATTCAGACTGTACCCAATCATCAAAGGAAACAGAATAAATATGCGCGCCAAAAAGAAAATCTTCAAAACCGTCATAGGAACCAGCCATCACTTACGGCTCTGAAAAATCTCGTCAATGGCCGCAGACACCAAACATAACAAGAGTAAAAAAGGGTGCAGAACAAATACTTCAGAATTACTGCTGATGCCGGCCGGTACCAGACAAACCGAGACATATACACAAACCATAACATACTCAATCAAAATCCCGGAAATCATCCAAAGAAAAATCCATAAAGTTTTTTTTTTTTTTTTTTTTTGTTTTTTTTCCACCAAACCACGGATTCGAACCACCCACTCATCAGAAATCTGGGACCAAAATCCACCCGACCCAAGAACGACATTTCCCATCACGACAAAACACCACAAACTACAACATACCATGATAAACAAAAATAAAATACAAACACCATAACACTCACTCAAACAAACAAACATCTACACACACCCAAGAGACCCTATCATCCCATCATTTTGTTACCCAACATAATCAGACAGAAGGCAGGGATCAAGGACAGATCCGGTCCTTCGAGTACAGGGGGTAAAAAATACCCATCAGACCAGCTCTCTCTCTCTCTCTCCTCCTCGCTTCTCCGTGCCGACGCTGCCCCGCACACGCGTTCGCGTTCGCGTTCGCGCTCAGCGTTCGGCCGACACCACACGACAGGTCTTTGGGGCCCCGCCACTGCGCACACGCACGCCTCCTCCTCTTCCTTAGTTCTTTTTCGCTTTTCTTTTCTCCCCCGCCCCCCGCTCTCACCGCCACATCATCCCGCAACCCTTGGGGCATGTTTCCCAACATCAACGCGCCCCAATTCCACTCTCTGCCCGTGCCGCACTCTCCACTTTGCTTCTCCCCGTCCCCTACACACACGACTACCGAAACCCCGGTTGACACACCTTCTCGTAGGACAGGGGTGCGTGCGTGCGTGCGTGCGTTGTCTTGACGGTGACAGCAACAGCAACGGATCCGTCCATCCCATTCCCCCCCACTCGGTAAAGAACCATGTTCAACCCACACTACACAACAAGGGGGGCACACACGAACGCGAAAGAAAGGGCAGGGCAGGGGCAACTATCTCGTACACATTCTTCCTCAGAACCCACATATCGCATCAACGAACGGCAGGCCAATTGCGGACTCAGCCGTGTCAGGCAAATCCAACCCAACCAACACCTCCCACGGAAACCCTGACACTGATCCAGCAGTACGTCCACATACATCGCCACACCAAATACGGGTGACGAGTGAGCAACAAATGGAACAATACACAACAAGGGCTGACCTAATAAAAACTGCACGTCACGTCATACCTTCCAGACAGACGCAGTTCCGACGGGACGGCGGAACCGTATACGTACCTTTCAGCCACAACAACCGACCGACTGGACACGCCCGCGTCTCCAGCCAGCCAACCACCAGGGCCACACAGCCCGCAAGTTTCAGCGTCAACACTTCTTAACGTACGTTGCAAACTTTTCAAAACATTGCCACACACACACACACACACACACACACACACACCACGAAAAGCGTCAACCTCTCTCACACTGGATACACTCAACACTTTTTGTCGGCGGAGCTTGAGGGCCAACGGTTGACACACCCCCACCGGCCACACAGGTTTCCCTTTGAAAATTGCAGTGACGGAGGAGACGCGGCATTACGAGAGGGTTGTTTCCGAGAGCGCGAGCTGGACGGAGCTGCGGCGCCGCCGCCGCCGCCGCCGCCGCCGCCGAGGGGTAATGAACGCACGCGATGCCGCATGACAGCCCATCACCCAAAGTTTCACCCACAACTGCACAGGTCGCACCCCCTTTTCGCGCCATACTAGTGTCGATCGTCAATTACAGCTGACGGTGTTCGCATTTGCCACTTGACGAGAGGGGGGGGGGGGGGGGGAAAAGAAAACAAACATCTGACACGCCATGTGTTTCTCTCTCTCTCTGTTACATCTAGGTCATTCGGCAGCCACTGTAAAAAAAAAAAAAAAAAAAAAAAAAAAAAAAAAAAATATTTTTACGACATGGTTGGGTAAGTGATTTAAAGACAACAATTGTGGGTCACACACCATAGACCATTTCGATAGTGTTCTTGTTCTTCTCTTTTTCCTTTTTTTATCGCTCAATTGAAATCAAACCTGGGGATGATGCAATGCTGCGATATGGCACAACCGTCGTCCATTGTACACAACTCGGGAACAAAAAGAAACCAATTCAGGGAACGTTCGTTCCTTCACAACGTTTCTTTCAACGCACTTGGTCTTTACCATCCTGTATATTCAACACACATTTCCTTTCATCAAACTAGGGCATTTCCATAACAGTATTTGCAATACTGCTTCTTCGACGTCATTTCACCATCTTAACTAGAGACAAACAAACAAGAAAATAGCAAAACAGCCTTGAGAACCCCGTCCACCAAATTTCAGTTAGCACGGCATCCAAGATTCTTTTCCGGGGAGTGCAGTGCAGCTGACGCTGCTCAGACCATATACCGTCGCCAGTCTCACTCAACTCTTGCGCATTCCATTCTACGCTACGTGACTATGCAAAAATGAATGAATCAAACCCGCCCAGAGAGCGTCTTGTGCGAGGGGACACACGATATAGAGAACAACAAAACACACAGGGGACACCACCACAGTTGGAGAGAACGTTTCCACCACGGCAGCCGCGCCGTTACGCGCTTTTTTTTTTTCCTCCCCCCCACTGCACACCTCCGACACCACGGGAACGTTCACCGTCCCGTTGCCCTACACTGGCGTTTCTTTTCAACCCCCCACCCTATTCCTCGCTCCCCGGACATTCGACCGATCACAAAGTGCAACCTCTCGTTACCGTCGGGTGCCCCTCTTCATCCCCGGGGCGCCAACAACAAAACAAAAACACCACCGACGCCGTCGTCTCGCGTCACCTCACTCAACTGAGCGGAAAATACACGTACATCCAGAATGACGACACCGCCTCCAGACGTCAGACGTCAGGTCGAAAGAGGGCACCGTACGTCGTGGCGCGTGGTCTCCTAACTCACCTCGCGCGTACAAATACAATGCAATGCGTGTCTCCTCACGTTCACACACACCTCCACGCTCCACTTTTACGTCGCCCAACCAACCAACTACTAACTTAACCCACCCGCTCGGCGTAGAAGCAGCTGTAGGCGGCAACGTGTTTCTCACCCTCGCCACCAACGGTGTGACATCCGACAATCGCGGTTTGCTTTCCGTTCCACACCTCCGGCCATACCATACAAAGGGGACAAAAAAAAAAAAAAAAATATATATATCAAACAAGCCAACTCCAGCGATCCGCCCCCCTAACACCAACACGTCTCGAAACACCCACGCCCACGACCCGGCTGTGGCCTAAAGTGCGTATCCCAACGTCACACCAAAACCAAAGGCGCCGGCGCCGCACCACACCACACCACAAGCTACAGCTACAGCTGTGCCGCCCGTCCACCCGCTCACAACAACAACAACAACAACAACAACAATTCCGCCCTTCCCGCAAAGGCATTTTGGTGGCCCTGAAAAGGGCCGTTTTTTCTTTTCTTCGCCGCGCCGCGGACGAGCCTCCTATTTCCAAGAGCCACCTCCTTACTTGGAGCTCGTGTACTTGGTCACCGCCTTCGTGCCCTCGCTCACCGCGTGCTTGGCCAGCTCGCCAGGCAGCAAGAGCCGCACAGCGGTCTGGATCTCGCGGGACGTGATGGTCGAGCGCTTGTTGTAGTGCGCCAGGCGAGAAGCCTCGGCCGCAATGCGCTCGAAAATGTCGTTCACGAAGCTGTTCATGATGCTCATCGCCTTCGAAGAGATGCCCGTGTCAGGGTGCACCTGCTTCAGCACCTTGTAGATGTAGATGGCATAGCTCTCCTTCCTCTTGCGCTTCTTCTTCTTGTCGCCCTTCGAAATGTTCTTCTGCGCCTTGCCAGCCTTCTTGGCGGCTTTCCCGCTAGTCTTGGGCGGCATCACGAACAAACAGGCAGGCAGGCAGGCAGGCAGGCAGGCACGCGCAGTCAGTCAGTCAGTCAGGCGCTCCGCTCCAGTCAGCGTCTCCCCACACAGTGGCACCCGCCGGACATGAGAGATGGCTGGGTTTGCACCCATGCTAGTTCTGGAGAGCCAGCGTTCTTTCAACGCTCTGTCTCACGAAATGATCCTGTGGGTTCGTATGTGGCTTGTGTGCAGTAATGGCTTGGGGATTTTCCCCCCGGGTGGATGGCGTTAGTGATGATGATGTTGATAGAAGTGGAGATGAGTATCCTGTTTCATGAGGATGAGAAGATGGTTACCGCCTGTAGTGGCGATGGAGTGTGTTGATAGGAGCTCTGAGTTGAGGGTGAGGGTTCCGTCCCAGTGTATTGATGAGCTGGTACGGTGATGAATGAGATGATTCGTAGAATGTTTGTGATTTTTGTTTGATTATGTGATAGAAAGAGGGTTGCCCTAGCATTGCCCTGATTTCCTCATTGCTAGTCAGTCTTGGTACGTCTGCAATAATTCTTAGGGTTTTATTTTGGACGACCTCCAATTGGGCTAGATTAGTGTCTGCTGCCATGCTCCACACTTCAGAGCCGTAGAGGATGACAGGCAGGACTATTGTTTTCCAGATTCTGAGCTTTGCTGATATGGACAATCCCATTCCCTTTAATAATGGGTATAGTTGGTAGAGCCGGGCGGAGCCTTTGTTCCTAGCCTCTCTTATGTGATGCTTGAATGTTAGGTTTTTGTCCAATTTTAGTCCTAAGTATGTGATTTCATTTTTCCATGGGAGTATTTGTTCATTGTAAGTGATGTTTATTATGGGTTTCTTGATTTTATGAGAAAATAGGATTGTTTGACATTTGTCAGCATTTATTTTTATTTTCCAGATGTTGCACCAGTTTGCAACTTTGTTGAGATGTCGTTGTAGGCTGTAGGCTAGGTAATTAATGTTTCTGCCACTGAGATAGAGTGCTGTGTCATCAGCATATAAGGCTATGTTGCCACCCGGCTCTTTCGGGATGTCATTTGTATACAGAAGATATAGGAGGGGGCCAAGCACAGATCCCTGTGGGACACCTGCTTCTATGAGTTTCATGCCACTTTTTGCCTTTTCTATGTATGAGTAAAATTTCCTGTCAGAGAGGAAAGACTGAATGATTTTCAGCAGGTGGAGAGGGCAGTTGAGTTTGGAGATCTTATATAGCAAGCCGTCATGCCAAACACGATCAAAAGCCTTTTCAATATCCAAGAAAATAGCTGCGGTGCTGTTGCCCTGGCTCTTCTCCGTGCAGACATGCTCCACCAGGCGAATGGCTTGCTGTACAGTGCTATGTCCAGCACGAAAACCAAATTGTTCAGGGATGATGATGTTGTTTATGGATAGAAACTGGAGTAGGGAGTTTTGTATAAGAATTTCGAGAAGTTTGGAGAGATGACATAGTAGGGAGATAGGGCGGTGGTTTTGCGGGAATAACTGATCTTTATTGGGCTTTGGAATGGAAATAACTTTTGCAACCTTCCAGGCTGAAGGGAAGTATTGTATGGAGAGGCAACTGTTTAGGATGGCTGTAAGGTGAGAGATAGCAGGTTGAGGAAGGTTTCTAAGAAAGGGGGGTTTGATGTTATCGGGACCGGGGGCTTTTGCATTGCCGATTCGCCTGATGAGAACAGAGACTGCACGTTCAGTGGTCGGCACAAAGTTGGTGACTGGTCTGGCACGAAGTGTTCGATGTAGGTGACGCTCAACTCTGCGCTCCAGGGCTTCTGCTTCTTCCTCGTCTTCATCGATTATATTCTCTTGGAACTGCAGCTCGAGCGTGTTTGCCATGGCGGTTGCTTTGTCGTGTGGGGTATAGACTAAACCGTTTTGCCCATGAAGTGGTCTGCTGGCTTTTTGGGGTTGTCGTCTGGATCTGATGATTCCCCAGAATTTTTCGGGATTTTGCTCTGCTGTTTGCAGGCTTTGTTCCCATCTAGCACTTCGTAGCAGTTTAAGTCTGGTCTGGATTTCCCTGGCCATCCTAAACATGCGTCTCCTGTCTTGGGGGTCACGAAAAGTTTGCCATCTCTTGCGCGTTCTGTTCTTGTCCGTAATTAGTTGCGCAAGGTCTGGGGGCAGGTTGCTCCGTCCGCTGTTGTGCGTTATTTTGATGGTTGATGCTTCCCCACACGTCGTGATGATTTGGGTTAATTCTGCTATAGCCTGGTCGATTTCTTCTGGGGTCTGCATGTCAGGAGCCTGGTCAGGTATGTGTAGAGTGACCAGTTCCTTGTACCTCGCCCAATTTGTGTTGTAAGTTGTAATTATTCTGTTACTTGGAATGTCTTGGTCACCCTGAAATCTTAGAATAACAGGGCTATGGTCTGAATTTAGGCTGTTGATTACCTCTGTCGTTGTGTTGAGGTTAACGTTTTTTAAGAGGAATATGTCCAATTTGTCAGGCAGGCACCTGGAGTCATAGGGAACATGAGTAGGCTCATCAGTTGAGACAACCCTTACTGCTGGATGGTTATCAAGGTATCTCAGTAGTTTGTTGCCACTTGTGTTTGTAGTACGACATCCCCATGCCCTGTGCTTGGCATTCAGGTCCCCTCCTATTATGGTTCTGTGGTTTATGTCCAAGAGATCGTCCAGGTCACTGGGAAACAGTCTGGCTTGGGGTGGGTGGTATGCCGCCACCAGAAGTGTGGGGTGGTTGTTAAGAATAACTTCGACTGCTGTTGCCTCTGTGTTTATGAGTGGTGGCGTTTGTATTACCCTGTGGCATATTCGATTTTTAATGAGAATGGCTGTACCGCCACCTGGTCTGTTAGGGCGGTCATTTCTGGCCAACACATAATTTCGGACTCGAAAGCTCTCATCAGGGGTTAGGTGGGTCTCGTTTAGGAGTGCCACATCCACCCCATGGTCATCGAGGAACATCTCGAGCTCGAATCGATCGTGGGAAACACCGTCAGCGTTCCAGATGGCGATAGTGATGTGCTGGTTTTCATTTGCCATTTAGGAGCAGGGGCAAGATGTTTGTGATAATTAGTGTCACTTTACTGAGAAGATCTGGGGCTGCTAAGAACTGATTGATAATCTGTGTGATTTTGGTAACAAAATTTTGAGGGAGAAGGTTTTTGACAAACTGCCAGATTTGTGATAAAATTTGAGGTGTTTGTACCTGTGAGTCCTCTGTGATGCTTTGCTGGGCAGTGGTGTTGTCACTGGCGATGTTGGTTTGAATTGTCACCGCAGGAGCAGTTGGGGGCTCTGTGGCGGTTGCCATTGAATGACTGGCTAGTGGGGGGGCAGCCTCAGTCGCTGCAGAGGTTGAGGGGAGAGGTGTCGCACTTGTCTGTTCCTTTAGAACACAGGTGCTGGGGGGAGGTGCGGTTAGCGGCGGATGTAGAGTCACCTTGGAGGGCAGGATTCTGCCAGGTTGTTGTTTCGGGATTGTGGGCTTTGTTTTAGGGGAGTTTGGTGGGGTGCGCCCTGTTCTCACTATTTCGGCGAGCGTGGGCTGTGCTTGGGGCGGAGATCGCTCCGGTGGTGGGGAACAGGATGCAACTGCTTCCTGTGGTGTTGAGGGAGTTTCTAATGTATTTGTTCCCACCTGAGTTTGTTTTGGTGGAGGGGAGGAGTGTGGTGTATCCGCAGGTGGTGGCGGGGGTGGTTTTGTTGCCGCTGCTGTTCGCGGTGTGGTGGTTGGTGGGACATGTCTGCTGGTTGGGGGTGCTCGTCTTCGTTCCCAGGCCTGGACGATCCGCTCTCGCTCTGAGCAGCCCCTGAAGGAGGCTGGATGGTTGCCCCCGCAGTTTGCGCACGTTGCTGGCGCGTCGGGCTTTTTAGTGCAGGCCCCAGAAAGGTGTGGCCCGGCGCATTTCACGCAGCGGGGTCTAAGTTCACACTGAGACGCCCCATGCCCAAAGCGTTGACACAGATAACATTGCGTCGGACCGTTTGGTCTTTTGTATAGCTCCACCGTGACCTGCATGTGTAGCAGATGTGTAACTTTGAATATTTTGCGAGCCTCAGCAGTGTTCAGGAGATTCACTTGAAAATTGGCCGTTTTTATTCTGGGAGCCGAGACTGTTTCGCCGTATTCGTTTACAATGGTCTGCGGTTTCGTTTGCTGAAACACGTCCTGCACTTGAAACCCTTTCTCAATTAGGGCGTTTTTGACATCGTCTGTGGTCCAGTATGGAGTGAGCTGGCACCCGCCGCACGCCGCCGCCGCACCTTTACCAGCTCGCCCTGCTGCGGCCGCCGACCAATGGGGCGCGCGCGCAACCGGCCGCCGCACCCGAGCCCATAAAGGACCCCCACCCCGCCGGCGCCGGCACGCACTCCGCTGCTCGACTCGCTGCGGCTCGCACCGTTTGGGGCGTTGTGCTTTTTCTTTCTCGCTTCTTTCCAAACTAGCCCATCGCCATGTCCGGACGCGGAAAGGGAGGCAAAGTCAAGGGCAAGTCAAAGTCCCGCTCAAGCAGGGCTGGGCTCCAGTTCCCGGTCGGCAGAATCCACCGCCTCCTGCGCAAGGGAAACTACGCCGAGCGCGTCGGCGCCGGGGCGCCCGTCTACCTCGCCGCCGTCATGGAGTACCTCGCGGCTGAGGTGCTCGAGCTGGCCGGAAACGCGGCCCGCGACAACAAGAAGACGCGCATCATCCCGCGCCACCTGCAGCTCGCCATACGCAACGACGAGGAGCTCAACAAGCTCTTGTCGGGCGTCACCATCGCACAGGGAGGTGTCCTGCCCAACATCCAGGCCGTCCTGCTGCCAAAGAAGACCGAGAAGAAGGCCTAAAAGAGAGACAGCGCAATCGGCAACCGCCGCGTGCTCCCTTGGCACGCAGCGCGCCATTTGCCGCCTCGGCTCAAAAAACAAAACACAATCGGCCCTTTTCAGGGCCACCACACAAACCTACGTCCAAAGCAGAATTCCAGTCGTTCGTCGCACCACTTTTCTCTCTCTCTCTCTCTCTCTCTCTCTCTCTCTCTCTCTCTCTGTGTACGGTTTTTTTTTCCTTCTTACACACACAGGCGCCGCCATCTTGTACACACGTACTTGGCCACCTCCTCCACTCAACTCCACGCACGCACAGTCTCGCGACCATTAACCAGCACACGTGGCGCACAACAACACACCTCAAAAATAACCCCTCGGCGCTCAGCCGCGCCGCAACACACAGCCCATCCACCGACAAGAAGCATACAAGCAAAGAGGGAGGGGAAGGAAGGAAGGAAGGAGCTCACACAACGCAAGGGCACGCTTCCTTCCCTCCCAACCGCACCGCACACCACGTCAAAAAAAACTCCAAACAAAACTAAAAGGCCAAGTAGACTAAAAAGGAAAAGAAAAACCAGCAACACAGACTCTTTCGCACTTTTCAACTTCCGAACACTGTGGTGGCCCTGAAAAGGGCCGTTTTTCAATCTATCTCTCTTTCCTTCCTTCGGTCTCACACCGCCTAACCGCCGAAACCGTACAGGGTGCGCCCCTGCCTCTTCAGGGCGTACACCACGTCCATGGCCGTCACAGTCTTGCGCTTGGCGTGCTCAGTGTACGTCACCGCGTCGCGGATCACGTTCTCCAGGAACACCTTCAGCACTCCGCGCGTCTCCTCGTAGATCAGACCAGAGATGCGCTTCACGCCGCCCCTGCGCGCCAGGCGGCGGATCGCGGGCTTCGTGATGCCCTGGATGTTGTCGCGCAACACCTTGCGGTGCCGCTTGGCGCCACCCTTGCCGAGCCCCTTTCCTCCCTTGCCGCGGCCTGTCATTCTTCTTCTTCAAGCGTCTCAACCACAATAATATAAAAAACAGAAAGCAAGGCAAGCTCCTCACCCGGCGCTAGCGAGTCGGCTACGGTTGTGGCGCCCAGCGCGCGCGCCGCCCCCCTATATAGACTCTGGGGCCCCGCGGCCCGCCCTCCCCTCCCCCCACCACCGCGCACCGAGGGCATATAAGCGCAGCACCCGGGGCGCGCGGGCCCGTTGTCAAGGCAGCACCGGACGCCGTCGCGCACGCATATCCTCCACGCCGCATCCGCATCCGCAGTAGCCATGGCCCGGACAAAGCAAACGGCCCGCAAGTCCACCGGCGGAAAGGCGCCGCGCAAACAGCTCGCCACCAAGGCGGCGAGGAAGAGCGCGCCCGCCACCGGCGGCGTCAAGAAGCCCCACCGCTACAGGCCGGGCACCGTCGCCCTGCGAGAAATCAGGCGCTACCAGAAGAGCACAGAGCTGCTCATCCGCAAGCTGCCATTCCAGCGCCTAGTGCGCGAGATCGCCCAGGACTTCAAGACCGACCTGCGCTTCCAGAGCTCCGCAGTCATGGCCCTGCAGGAGGCCAGCGAGGCCTACCTCGTCGGCCTCTTCGAAGACACCAACCTGTGCGCAATCCACGCCAAGCGAGTCACCATCATGCCCAAGGACATCCAGCTCGCGCGCCGCATCCGCGGCGAGCGCGCCTAAACCCGCACACCGCCAAACAAACAAAACGGCCCTTTTCAGGGCCACTAACGTCTCTCCGTCGCGAGCAAAACTTTGTCGGTCGCAACGACTAGTTCCCCACTCACTCTCCAGTCCAGTCGTCCCACCCCCGGCCCGGCCCGGCGCCGCCGTTTCCAAAAAAAAGAAAAAAGCACCGCACCGGCCGAACCAAGTCGCAAGCGTCAATAGCGCCACCCACACAGGCCACGGCACAAAACGTGACGCCCGGAAAGCAAAGCAAAGCAAAAAAGACTATTCCAAAACCACCACCAAGACAAACAAACAAACAAACGCGGCGCAAAATAAATAGGTAAAAAATAATAAAAGTAAAATACACTTTGTGTAACACCAACCGCGGCGCCGCCGCCCACGCCCGCCAACGACCCCACAATCCAACCACCATCCACACATGAAACAAACAAACGCCAGCAAGCAAGACAGACAGACAGACAACAAGGCAACCGACCGACCACGACACGACACGACAATCAACACCTTCCCGACGTGCTTTGATGGCCCTGAGAAGGGCCGTTTTTGTTTTTGTCCGGGACCGCGCGACAGCCTCTGGTTGCGCGCCGGCCTCCAGGCGACGGTGTCAACCGCCAACCCTTCCCTGCCCTTTTTACTTCTTCTTCTTGGGCGAAGCCTTCGCCTTAGACGGCGTCGCCGTCGCCTTCTTCGGGCGCGGCGCCTTCGGCTTCTTCGTCGGAACCTTGGCGGCCTTCTTCGCCTTCGACGGCGACTTGGCCTTGGCCGGCTTGGCCGCAGCCGCCTTCTTCGCACCCGCGGGAGCGGCCGACGCCGCAGACGCCTTCTTGGCGGCGCCCGCCTTCCGACCGGTCGCCGCCTTCACGCCGCCAGCCTTCTTTGCGCCGGCCGCACGGGCCCCCTTCTTCTCCTTGCTGGCCGGAGCGGCGCGCTTCTTCTTCGCACCACCGCCGCCACCACGAGCCTTGCCGCCCTCGGCCGCCCCGCCGCCGGCGCCGGCAAGCTTGAAAGAGCCCGACGCGCCCTTCCCCTTCGTCTGCACCAGCTCGCCAGCCACGACGGCCGACTTGAGGTACTTCTTGATAAAGGGCGCCAGCTTCTCCGCGTCCAGCTTGTAGTGCGCGGCAATGTACTTCTTGATCGCCTGCAGCGACGACCCGCCGCGCTCCTTCAGACTCTTGATGGCGGCCGTCACCATCTCAGAGGTGCGCGGGTGCGCAGGCTTGGCGCGCGGCTTCTTCGCAGACGACGCAGACTTGGCCTTCTTCGTAGTGCCGGTGGCGGCGGGTGCCGCGGCAGTCTCGTTCGTAGCCGCCTGGTCTGCCATCTTTTGCCTGTTCTCTTTTCTTTTTTCCCCTTGCTTTCGCTTCCTTCTCTCCTTCGACGACGCACAACAGCGAGGGGCGCGCAGCAGAGAATAGCCGCGCACGCGCCTGGCCCAGCCAGTGTCGCGGGCGGGCGCGGACGGCCGAGAGAGCGGCCGCCACTCGGCGCGCCGCCGCGCCGCCGCGCCGCGCCTCCCGCGCTTGCTACCGCCCAACGTCCGACAGCCTGCGCGGAGCAGCCCCCAACCTGCGCCGCAACCACCCGCGCCATTCAAACCACCGAGGATGGGGCTACACACACCGACACCACGGTCGCCAACCAGTCGCCGCGGCGGCGCCGCAAACCACGGCCAAACTGCAGCCACCGCGCGCCACAGCCTGGGTCGGCCCGCCGAGAATCGCCGCCCCCGCCCAAATGCCGCCCCCACAGCCCCAGCCGACGACCCGCCACAATGGCCAAACCTTCGTCAAAACTCCCACACCGTCGCCGCGGCAGCCCGGCCACCGCGGCCGGCGCCACAGCCACACGAGCCGAGTCGTGCGGCGATGACGGCCGTGCACAAACGCACCTCCGCCGCCCCATCGCCTTCCGCCGTTTTCCCGATCGGCCCGCAGCCGTCGGGCCACGGCCGCGGGCCGTCCTCCTCCTCTCGCCTCGCCCGCCAACACCCACAGCCCTTCCAACACATTTTTTTTTTCTTTTTTCTTTTTTTTTTTCTACTTTTTTACGATCGCCGCCTGCGCAACATGGCACCGGCCGACGGAGCGCCAACCCCCCCGCCACAGGCGAAAACAAGACAACGATAAACAAACAAACAAAATAAATTACCAGCCAGCCCCAACTACAGACACACCGAATCTGCCCTCACAGCCGACCTTACACGCCTCAACGTCAAAACAAAGGTGGTTTCTTTCTTTCAACGGTTACCTTACCTTAGGTTACGTCAGGTTAGGCTAAGAAGGCGTCAGGGTTAGGTTAAGCGTTGACGTGACGTCACGTCTTAACGTAGGCGTTAAGCTAAGGTTGCGGTCACGTACGTTAGGTTAAGGCGACTTGGGGGTTGGCCTAAGGGCTTACGTTAGGTTACGTTAGTTTAGGTGGCTGCGTTAACGGCTTAAAGAAGTTTAGGAGGTTAAGGCGTCGAGGCGGCCGCACCCCCTTAGCTGCTGCGGCTCGGCCACGCCACGCCACGCCACGCCACGCTTTGGGGTTTCATAAGGTCGCGCGGCGGGTCGTCGGCACGCCGCAAAGGACAAAACTGCAAGACGACGTCGAAAAACAAACAACAGGTAAAAAATAAATAAGTAAAAATAAACGACGCCGACAGGCGGGGATCAGCAGAACGAGCAGATTCCGGAGAGCGAACGAGACACACACGCACGCACGCACACACACACACACACACACAAACCCCCCCGAGCCGAGAGAGCACAGCACCACCACGTGTCGGCCTCCGCTCACCCGACTCGGCTGGGCTGGGCTGGGCTGGGCTGGGCTGGGCTGGGCTGGGCTGGGCTGGCGGCCGGGCCGGATGCACGTGCACGTACACGTACGGCTACAGCCACTACCCGTACACAGCCGCTCTTCACGCAACACCAGCCAAATGGCGCGCCCGCGGCTCGTCGCGGTCGCAACGCCACGCCGGCACACTTTCGGCACCACCGTCTTCGCGCGCACCGCAAACAAAAACGCAGCCGACACACACAGAAAAAAAAAAAAAACAACACAGAGCGCGAGAGACGGGCGGCGGCGCACCTTTCGCCAGCCGGCAGGCAATCGACTCGCCCAGTACGACAAACGTGCACGCCACCCCACCCACCAACCAACCAGTCGTCGTCGTCGTCGTCCCGAAATCAAACAAACTCTCAAAAGGCACAGCCCCTGCTGCCAACGGACGCAGGCGCCACGCAGCTCCCTTCCCGCCACACTCGATTCGCAGCGCAACTCACCCGGCACACCGTCAAACGACGGGCTGGGCTCGCCGCATCGCCGCAACCTACACACCTTCCCCGCCACGACGCACAGCCCCACCAGACGCCCGTGCCGCAACGACACTACCGCACTACTCCTCTCGCCCTTGCCATACACGACACAACACGCCAAAAAATGAAAATCCAAATACAAACAAAAACACCGCCCCCACGACCCAAACACATGCACGGCGCGCCAACACACGCGAGGCAAGGCACGCAGCAAACGGCGTCCCCTCCGCGTCGCGCCATCAACCTACACACACAAGGCAACACCAACAACAAACAGCCAGCCAGCCAGCCAGCCAGCCAGCCCCACTCTCACGCCGCAAAAACAGAAAACACACCGAAACCGCCAAACGCCGCACATTCGCGCTTCGCACTCACCACACACCTCTCGGCATCCGTTTCGCACACAACGACGCGACGCACAATACATCATCACGGGCTACGCACGCACACCGCGACCCACTTTTTTACGACGCCCTCGCCAGAGCACACGTGCCCACGCCCACACACAGTCGACACAACGACGCAGCGCGCAGCAGACGCGGCCGCAACACATACCTCCCCGACGACGCGCCAACACCGCCAGCCACTGCTCACTCGCCCAAGCAACCCGTGCACACAACTGCCACACGCGTCCACCACGCCGCCGCCAACCACCCGCCCGCCAGGGGGCGCTCACGTCCGCGACAACAGCGCGGCACCGCCGGACCGGGCCGAACCGAGCCGAGCCGCCGCCTCCTCTCCACTCGGCACGCCACGTCCTGCTTGCAAAACACATGGCTCGTCCCTCTGTACACACAACGCGCCTGCCTGCGGTCGCCGCCGGCATCTATCTACCTGCGCATCGGAGCCAGGCCGGCAAGCCCACACTTAAATAATGCACTTCACCAGCCAAACAAACCCACTCTTCCTTTCTTTGCACAGCGCATGCAACAGCAGCCCCAGGAGCCGGGCCCGCCGCCAGCGTCTCCTCCTCCTCTGGGCACAGCCAGCCAGCCGTTCCCACCGCCCCGCCCCTGCTCTGCAGAACAAGAAAAAACGAAAAAGTACCAACACACGCACCCAAAGCGTAAGCCAGACAAGACCAGCCTCTCCAAGGCCACACACACGCAAAAAAACAAAAAAAAACAAAAACACTACAACAAAATAAAATAAAATGAAAAAGAAAAAGCAAGCTGTCGCCTCGCCCCCGCCCGTCCCCCCACCCCACCACATTCGCCCCCTCCGCTTGTTTTCCTTTCTACAATTTCCCTCTTTTCCACCCAATATCCCGCCGCGGTTTACGGGCACCGGCCGATTTTGCGCCCGCCCACATGTGTGCCTACTCCCCACCACCATTCCCTCCGCAGCCCGCAGCCCGCAGCCCGCAGCCCGCAGCCCGCTTTTCCCCCCTCCCTGCCCACACCACACCACACCACACCACACCACACCACACCACACCACACCACACCGACGGTGCTGACGTCGACACGCACCCAAGACAGGGGCCACGACCGTCTTTTTTCCTGGGCCCATCCCCGCACCGCACCTCCTTCCAATCATCAACGCTGTGGCGCCTGTGTCCGCGCGAGACGCGTGCGCGCCGCCTCTCTCAACATCCGTCCGCCGGCCGGCCCGTTTTTCGGCCCCCAGGCCATCCGTCAACCACCACTGCCCCTGCCCGCCCCGCACCACACCACACACCGCTGCTTGCCCCGGCCGTTGCCACCAAAGGCGCCAACCGCAGCCCGCGCGCGCCAGAAAGAGATGGCAAAACTACAGGGACCCAGCCGACCGACGAAAATCAGAGCAATTGGCCGGGAGGATCAAAAAGAGAGCTCCGAAAACCACCGTAGCGAGGCGTGGGAGGAAACGTTACGAGAAGCAGGAAGGGACCAGGAAAAATTCTGGAAATTTCTTAAAACTCGTAAACTAGACACGAAACATCTACATCTACATGGGGAAGGAACGACCCCACAGACCGAGCTGAAGCACTGGCGGATTCACTAGAAAGGCAATTCCAAGCACCAGAAGCGGTAGATGACGAAACTGATGACCACCAGGAAATGGTACTCAGAAGGGTAAAACCGCATCCTAAGTGCCCCGATCAGAACATCTTTCACAATCCAATAAACGCAGAAACCCCGTATCTTATCACATCACAAACATACACACATCCTAAGAAGGCATCAGGCCCAGATTCCATCAAACCGCAACTACTACATCACCTACCTCCAGCAACTATCAATTATCTATCTAACATCAATATATAATGCTTGCTTCAGACTAAACTACTTGGAAACAGGCCCGAGTCATCACATTACCAAAGCCAAACAAGGACTTATTATTTCCGCAAAACTATAGGCCAACTTCCTTGGAAAGGTTCTCGGAAAGCTCATTCAAACTGAACTGAAGAAATTCAATTCTTAAAGGATAACAACATAATCATCCCACAACAATTCCGATTCCGCGAAGAACACAGCACCACCCACCAGGTGACCAGACTAGTCGAGCACATATGTCAGGCCAGAAACATTAGACACAGTACTGGAGCAGTCCTGCTTGACATTGGAAAAGCATTCGGATAACGCCTTATCTACAAGCTCCACCAGTACAACTGCCCCATCCACATTATTGCTTCTTTTCTCCGCAACAGAGCATTCTATGTCCATGTACCAGGAGCGGCAAGTAACACTAGATCCATAGAGGCTGGAGTCCCGCAAGGCTCAGTGCTGGGGCCCATTCTCTACTCAATATACACAAACAAACAGCTGGGAGGACACTTGTCACTATTTGCAGACGACACTGCAGTCTACCGCAGCAGTTCTAACCTGCAATATAGAGTCACAAAAATAGAGCAACACCTACAATCCATCCAGAAATGGGCTAACCAAAAAAACAATAAACGCGGAGAAAACCCAAGCAATACAATACGATTCACATTCAAAAAGAATACCTCCTAACCTGCATATACGCCTCAGAAATAACAATCTTCCATGGTCAGGCACAATAAAGTATCTAGGCATCAAGCTGGACAAGAGGTTGACATTTAGAGACCATGTTACACACGTTTGTAACAAGGCTGCAGCAGCAATATTCAGACTGTACCCAATCATCAAAGGAAACAGAATAAATATGCGCGCCAAAAAGAAAATCTTCAAAACCGTCATAGGAACCAGCCATCACTTACGGCTCTGAAAAATCTCGTCAATGGCCGCAGACACCAAACATAACAAGAGTAAAAAAGGGTGCAGAACAAATACTTCAGAATTACTGCTGATGCCGGCCGGTACCAGACAAACCGAGACATATACACAAACCATAACATACTCAATCAAAATCCCGGAAATCATCCAAAGAAAAATCCATAAAGTTTTTTTTTTTTTTTTTTTTTGTTTTTTTTCCACCAAACCACGGATTCGAACCACCCACTCATCAGAAATCTGGGACCAAAATCCACCCGACCCAAGAACGACATTTCCCATCACGACAAAACACCACAAACTACAACATACCATGATAAACAAAAATAAAATACAAACACCATAACACTCACTCAAACAAACAAACATCTACACACACCCAAGAGACCCTATCATCCCATCATTTTGTTACCCAACATAATCAGACAGAAGGCAGGGATCAAGGACAGATCCGGTCCTTCGAGTACAGGGGGTAAAAAATACCCATCAGACCAGCTCTCTCTCTCTCTCTCCTCCTCGCTTCTCCGTGCCGACGCTGCCCCGCACACGCGTTCGCGTTCGCGTTCGCGCTCGCGTTCGGCCGACACCACACGACAGGTCTTTGGGGCCCCGCCACTGCGCACACGCACGCCTCCTCCTCTTCCTTAGTTCTTTTTCGCTTTTCTTTTCTCCCCCGCCCCCCGCTCTCACCGCCACATCATCCCGCAACCCTTGGGGCATGTTTCCCAACATCAACGCGCCCCAATTCCACTCTCTGCCCGTGCCGCACTCTCCACTTTGCTTCTCCCCGTCCCCTACACACACGACTACCGAAACCCCGGTTGACACACCTTCTCGTAGGACAGGGGTGCGTGCGTGCGTGCGTGCGTTGTCTTGACGGTGACAGCAACAGCAACGGATCCGTCCATCCCATTCCCCCCCACTCGGTAAAGAACCATGTTCAACCCACACTACACAACAAGGGGGGCACACACGAACGCGAAAGAAAGGGCAGGGCAGGGGCAACTATCTCGTACACATTCTTCCTCAGAACCCACATATCGCATCAACGAACGGCAGGCCAATTGCGGACTCAGCCGTGTCAGGCAAATCCAACCCAACCAACACCTCCCACGGAAACCCTGACACTGATCCAGCAGTACGTCCACATACATCGCCACACCAAATACGGGTGACGAGTGAGCAACAAATGGAACAATACACAACAAGGGCTGACCTAATAAAAACTGCACGTCACGTCATACCTTCCAGACAGACGCAGTTCCGACGGGACGGCGGAACCGTATACGTACCTTTCAGCCACAACAACCGACCGACTGGACACGCCCGCGTCTCCAGCCAGCCAACCACCAGGGCCACACAGCCCGCAAGTTTCAGCGTCAACACTTCTTAACGTACGTTGCAAACTTTTCAAAACATTGCCACACACACACACACACACACACACACACACACCACGAAAAGCGTCAACCTCTCTCACACTGGATACACTCAACACTTTTTGTCGGCGGAGCTTGAGGGCCAACGGTTGACACACCCCCACCGGCCACACAGGTTTCCCTTTGAAAATTGCAGTGACGGAGGAGACGCGGCATTACGAGAGGGTTGTTTCCGAGAGCGCGAGCTGGACGGAGCTGCGGCGCCGCCGCCGCCGCCGCCGCCGCCGCCGAGGGGTAATGAACGCACGCGATGCCGCATGACAGCCCATCACCCAAAGTTTCACCCACAACTGCACAGGTCGCACCCCCTTTTCGCGCCATACTAGTGTCGATCGTCAATTACAGCTGACGGTGTTCGCATTTGCCACTTGACGAGAGGGGGGGGGGGGGGGGAAAAGAAAACAAACATCTGACACGCCATGTGTTTCTCTCTCTCTCTGTTACATCTAGGTCATTCGGCAGCCACTGTAAAAAAAAAAAAAAAAAAAAAAAAAAAAAAAAAAAAATATTTTTACGACATGGTTGGGTAAGTGATTTAAAGACAACAATTGTGGGTCACACACCATAGACCATTTCGATAGTGTTCTTGTTCTTCTCTTTTTCCTTTTTTTATCGCTCAATTGAAATCAAACCTGGGGATGATGCAATGCTGCGATATGGCACAACCGTCGTCCATTGTACACAACTCGGGAACAAAAAGAAACCAATTCAGGGAACGTTCGTTCCTTCACAACGTTTCTTTCAACGCACTTGGTCTTTACCATCCTGTATATTCAACACACATTTCCTTTCATCAAACTAGGGCATTTCCATAACAGTATTTGCAATACTGCTTCTTCGACGTCATTTCACCATCTTAACTAGAGACAAACAAACAAGAAAATAGCAAAACAGCCTTGAGAACCCCGTCCACCAAATTTCAGTTAGCACGGCATCCAAGATTCTTTTCCGGGGAGTGCAGTGCAGCTGACGCTGCTCAGACCATATACCGTCGCCAGTCTCACTCAACTCTTGCGCATTCCATTCTACGCTACGTG
>NW_026062441.1:0-23746 GCF_023897955.1 Schistocerca gregaria
AACACTAGATCGCGTTTCACACACCTCTCGGCATCCGTTTCGCACACAACGACGCGACGCACAATACATCATCACGGGCTACGCACGCACACCGCGACCCACTTTTTTACGACGCCCTCGGCAGAGCACACGTGCCCACGCCCACACACAGTCGACACAACGACGCAGCGCGCAGCAGACGCGGCCGCAACACATACCTCCCCGACGACGCGCCAACACCGCCAGCCACTGCTCACTCGCCCAAGCAACCCGTGCACACAACTGCCACACGCGTCCACCACGCCGCCGCCAACCACCCGCCCGCCAGGGGGCGCTCACGTCCGCGACAACAGCGCGGCACCGCCGGACCGGGCCGAACCGAGCCGAGCCGCCGCCTCCTCTCCACTCGGCACGCCACGTCCTGCTTGCAAAACACCTGGCTCGTCCCTCTGTACACACAACGCGCCTGCCTGCGGTCGCCGCCGGCATCTATCTACCTGCGCATCGGAGCCAGGCCGGCAAGCCCACACTTAAATAATGCACTTCAACCAGCCAAACAAACCCACTCTTCCTTTCTTTGCACAGCGCATGCAACAGCAGCCCCAGGAGCCGGGCCCGCCGCCAGCGTCTCCTCCTCCTCTGGGCACAGCCAGCCAGCCAGCCGTTCCCACCGCCCCGCCCCTGCTCTGCAGAACAAGAAAAAACGAAAAAGTACCAACACCACGCACCCCAAGCGTAAGCCAGACAAGACCAGCCTCTCCAAGGCCACACACACGCAAAAAAACAAAAACACAAAAACACTACAACAAAATAAAATAAAATGAAAAAGAAAAAGCAAGCTGTCGCCTCGCCCCCGCCCGTCCCCCCACCCCACCACATTCGCCCCCTCCGCTTGTTTTCCTTTCTACAATTTCCCTCTTTTCCACCCAATATCCCGCCGCGGTTTACGGGCACCGGCCGATTTGCGCCCGCCCACATGTGTGCCTACTCCCCACCAACCATTCCCTCCGCAGCCCGCAGCCCGCTTTTCCCCCCCTCCCTGCCCACCACCACACCACACCACACCACACCACACCACACCACACCACACCGACGGTGCTGACGTCGACACGCACCCAAGACAGGGGCCACGACCGTCTTTTTTCCTGGGCCCATCCCCGCACCGCACCTCCTTCCAATCATCAACGCTGTGGCGCCTGTGTCCGCGCGAGACGCGTGCGCGCCGCCTCTCTCAACATCCGTCCGCCGTCCGCCGTCCGCCGTCCGCCGTCCGGCCCGTTTTTCGGCCCCCAGGCCATCCGTCAACCACCACTGCCCCTGCCCCTGCCCCTGCCCCTGCCCGCCCCGCACCACACCACACACCGCTGCTTGCCCCGGCCGTTGCCACCAAAGGCGCCAACCGCAGCCCGCGCGCGCCAGAAACTACAGGGACCCAGCCGACCGACGAAAATCAGAGCAATTGGCCGGGAGGATCAAAAAGAGAGCTCCGAAAACCACCGTAGCGAGGCGTGGGAGGAAACGTTACGAGAAGCAGAAAGGGACCAGGAAAAATTCTGGAAATTTCTTAAAACTCGTAAACTAAACACGAAACATCTACATCTACATGGGGAAGGAACGACCCCACAGACCGAGCTGAAGCACTGGCGGATTCACTAGAAAGGCAATTCCAAGCACCAGAAGCGGTAGATGACGAAACTGATGACCACCAGGAAATGGTACTCAGAAGGGTAAAACCGCATCCTAAGTGCCCCGATCAGAACATCTTTCACAATCCAATAAACGCAGAAACCCCGTATCTTATCACATCACAAACATACACACATCCTAAGAAGGCATCAGGCCCGGATTCCAACTACTACATCACCTACCTCCAGCAACTATCAATTATCTATCTAACATCAATATATAATGCTTGCTTCAGACTAAACTACTTGGAAACAGGCCCGAGTCATCACATTACCAAAGCCAAACAAGGACTTATTATTTCCGCAAAACTATAGGCCAACTTCCTTGGAAACGTTCTCGGAAAGCTCATTCAAACTGAACTGAAGAAATTCAATTCTTAAAGGATAACAACATAATCATCCCACAACAATTCCGATTCCGCGAAGAACACAGCACCACCCACCAGGTGACCAGACTAGTCGAGCACATATGTCAGGCCAGAAACATTAGACACAGTACTGGAGCAGTCCTGCTTGACATTGGAAAAGCATTCGGATAACGCCTTATCTACAAGCTCCACCAGTACAACTGCCCCATCCACATTATTGCTTCTTTTCTCCGCAACAGAGCATTCTATGTCCATGTACCAGGAGCGGCAAGTAACACTAGATCCATAGAGGCTGGAGTCCCGCAAGGCTCAGTGCTGGGGCCCATTCTCTACTCAATATACACAAACAAACAGCTGGGAGGACACTTGTCACTATTTGCAGACGACACTGCAGTCTACCGCAGCAGTTCTAACCTGCAATATAGAGTCACAAAAATAGAGCAACACCTACAATCCATCCAGAAATGGGCTAACCAATGGAAACAAAAAACAATAAACGCGGAGAAAACCCAAGCAATACAATACGATTCACATTCAAAAAGAATACCTCCTAACCTGCATATACGCCTCAGAAATAACAATCTTCCATGGTCAGGCACAATAAAGTATCTAGGCATCAAGCTGGACAAGAGGTTGACATTTAGAGACCATGTTACACACGTTTGTAACAAGGCTGCAGCAGCAATATTCAGACTGTACCCAATCATCAAAGGAAACAGAATAAATATGCGCGCCAAAAAGAAAATCTCCAAAACCGTCATAGGAACCAGCCATCACTTACGGCTCTGAAAATCTGGTCAATGGCCGCAGACACCAAACATAACAAGAGTAAAAAAGGGTGCACAACAAATACTTCAGAATTACTGCTGATGCCGGCCGGTACCAGACAAACCGAGACATATACACAAACCATAACATACTCAATCAAAATCCCGGAAATCATCCAAAGAAAAATCCATAAAGTTTTTTTTTTTTTTTTTCCACCAAACCACGGATTCGAACCACCCACTCATCAGAAATCTGGGACAAAATCCACCCGACCCAAGAACGACATTTCCCATCACGACAAAACACCACAAACTACAACATACCATGATAAACAAAAATAAAATACAAACACCATAACACTCACTCAAACAACAAACATCTACACACACCCAAGAGACCCTATCATCCCATCATTTTGTTACCCAACATAATCAGACAGAAGGCAGGGATCAAGGACAGATCCGGTCCTTCGAGTACAGGGGGTAAAAAATACCCATCAGACCAGCTCTCTCTCTCTCTCTCTCCTCCTCGCTTCTCCGTGCCGACGCTGCCCCGCACACGCGTTCGGCCGACACCAACACGACAGGTCTTTGGGGCCCCGCCACTGCGCACACGCACGCCTCCTCCTCTTCCTTAGTTCTTTTTCGCTTTTCTTTTCTCCCCCGCCCCCCGCTCTCACCGCCACATCATCCCGCAACCCTTGGGGGATGTTTCCCAACATCAACGCGCCCCAATTCCACTCTCTGCCCGTGCCGCACTCTCCACTTTGCTTCTCCCCGTCCCCTACACACACGACTACCGAAACCCCGGTTGACACACCTTCTCGTAGGACAGGGGTGCGTGCGTGCGTGCGTGCGTGCGTGCGTTGTCTTGACGGTGACAGCAACAGCAACGGATCCGTCCATCCCATTCCCCCCCACTCGGTAAAGAACCATGTTCAACCCACACTACACAACAAGGGGGGCACACACGAACGCGAAAGAAAGGGCAGGGCAGGGGCAACTATCTCGTACACATTCTTCCTCAGAACCCACATATCGCATCAACGAACGGCAGGCCAATTGCGGACTCAGCCGTGTCAGGCAAATCCAACCCAGCCAACACCTCCCACGGAAACCCTGACACTGATCCAGCAGTACGTCCACATACATCGCCACACCAAATACGGGTGACGAGTGAGCAACAAATGGAACAATACACAACAAGGGCTGACCTAATAAAAACTGCACGTCACGTCATACCTTCCAGACAGACGCAGTTCCGACGGGACGGCGGAACCGTATACGTACCTTTCAGCCACAACAACCGACCGACTGGACACGCCCGCGTCTCCAGCCAGCCAACCACCAGGGCCACACAGCCCGCAAGTTTCAGCGTCAACACTTCTTAACGTACGTTGCAAACTTTTCAAAACATTGCCACACACACACACACACACACACACACACACACACACACGAAAAGCGTCAACCTCTCTCACACTGGATACACTCAACACTTTTTGTCGGCGGAGCTTGAGGCCAACGGTTGACACACCCCCACCGGCCACACAGGTTTCCCCTTTGAAAATTTGCAGTGACGGAGACGCGGCATTACGAGAGGGTTGTTTCCGAGAGCGCGAGCTGGACGGAGCTGCGGCGCCGCCGCCGCCGCCGCCGCCGAGGGGTAATGAACGCACGCGATGCCGCATGACAGCCCATCACCCAAAGTTTCACCCACAACTGCACAGGTCGCACCCCCTTTTCGCGCCATACTAGTGTCGATCGTCAATTACAGCTGACGGTGTTCGCATTTGCCACTTGACGGGGGGGAAAAGAAAACAAACATCAGACACGCCATGTGTTTCTCTCTCTCTGTTACATCTAGGTCATTCGGCAGCCACTGTAAAAAAAAAAAAAATATTTTTACGACATGGTTGGGTAAGTGATTTAAAGACAACAATTGTGGGTCACACACCATAGACCATTTCGATAGTGTTCTTGTTCTTCTCTTTTTCCTTTTTTTATCGCTCAATTGAAATAAAACCTGGGGATGATGCAATGCTGCGATATGGCACAACCGTCGTCCATTGTACACAACTCGGGAACAAAAAGAAACCAATTCAGGGAACGTTCGTTCCTTCACAACGTTTCTTTCAACGCACTTGGTCTTTACCATCCTGTATTCAACACACATTTCCTTTCATCAAACTAGGGCATTTCCATAACAGTATTTGCAATACTGCTTCTTCGACGTCATTTCACCATCTTAACTAGAGACAGACAAACAACAAAATAGGAAAACAGCCTTGAGAACCCCGTCCACCAAATTTCAGTTAGCACGGCATCCAAGATTCTTTTCCGGGGAGTGCAGTGCAGCTGACGCTGCTCAGACCATATACCGTCGCCAGTCTCACTCAACTCTTGCGCATTCCATTCTACGCTACGTGACTATGCAAAAATGAATGAATCAAACCCGCCCAGAGAGCGTCTTGTGCGAGGGGACACACGATATAGAGAACAACAAAACACACAGGGGACACCACCAAAGTTGGAGAGAACGTTTCCACCACGGCAGCCGCGCCGTTACGCGCTTTTTTTTTCCTCCCCCCCACTGCACACCTCCGACACCACGGGAACGTTCACCGTCCCGTTGCCCTACACTGGCGTTTCTTTTCAACCCCCCACCCTATTCCTCGCTCCCCGGACATTCGACCGATCACAAAGTGCAACCTCTCGTTACCGTCGGGTGCCCCTCTCCATCCCCGGGGCGCCAACAACAAAACAAAAACACCACCGACGCCGTCGTCTCGCGTCACCTCACTCAACTGAGCGGAAAATACACGTACATCCAGAATGACGACACCGCCTCCACAAACAAAAACCAGACGTCAGACGTCAGGTCGAAAGAGGGCACCGTACGTCGTGGCGCGTGGTCTCCTAACTCACCTCGCGCGTACAAATACAATGCAATGCGTGTCTCCTCACGTTCACACACACCTCCACGCTCCACTTTTACGTCGCCCAACCAACCAACTAACTTAACCCACCCGCTCGGCGTAGAAGCAGCTGTAGGCGGCAACGTGTTTCTCACCCTCGCCACCAACGGTGTGACATCCGACAATCGCGGTTTGCTTTCCGTTCCACACCTCCGGCCATACCATACAAAGGGGACAAAAAAAAAAAAAAAAAAAAAAAAAAAAAAAAAATATATATATATCAAACAAGCCAACTCCAGCGATCCGCCCCCCTAACACCAACACGTCTCGAAACACCCACGCGCCCACGACCCGGCTGTGGCTAAAGTGCGTATCCCAACGTCACACCAAAACCAAAGGCGCCGGCGCCGCACCACACCACACCACAAGCTACAGCTACAGCTGTGCCGCCGTCCACCCGCTCACAACAACAACAATTCCGCCCTTCCCGCAAAGGCATTTTGGTGGCCCTGAAAAGGGCCGTTTTTTTCTTTTCTTCGCCGCGCCGCGGACGAGCCTCCTATTTCCAAGAGCCACCTCCTTACTTGGAGCTCGTGTACTTGGTCACCGCCTTCGTGCCCTCGCTCACCGCGTGCTTGGCCAGCTCGCCAGGCAGCAAGAGCCGCACAGCGGTCTGGATCTCGCGGGACGTGATGGTCGAGCGCTTGTTGTAGTGCGCCAGGCGAGAAGCCTCGGCCGCAATGCGCTCGAAAATGTCGTTCACGAAGCTGTTCATGATGCTCATCGCCTTCGAAGAGATGCCCGTGTCAGGGTGCACCTGCTTCAGCACCTTGTAGATGTAGATGGCATAGCTCTCCTTCCTCTTGCGCTTCTTCTTCTTGTCGCCCTTCGAAATGTTCTTCTGCGCCTTGCCAGCCTTCTTGGCGGCTTTCCCGCTAGTCTTGGGCGGCATCACGAACAAACAGTCAGTCAGTCAGGCGCTCCGCTCCAGTCAGCGTCTCCCCACACAGTGGCACCCGCCGCACGCCGCCGCCGCACCTTTACCAGCTCGCCCTGCTGCGGCCGCCGACCAATGGGGCGCGCGCGCAACCGGCCGCCGCACCCGAGCCCATAAAGGACCCCCACCCCGCCGGCGCCGGCACGCACTCCGCTGCTCGACTCGCTGCGGCTCGCACCGTTTGGGGCGTTGTGCTTTTCTTTCTCGCTTCTTTCCAAACTAGCCCATCGCCATGTCCGGACGCGGAAAGGGAGGCAAAGTCAAGGGCAAGTCAAAGTCCCGCTCAAGCAGGGCTGGGCTCCAGTTCCCGGTCGGCAGAATCCACCGCCTCCTGCGCAAGGGAAACTACGCCGAGCGCGTCGGCGCCGGGGCGCCCGTCTACCTCGCCGCCGTCATGGAGTACCTCGCGGCTGAGGTGCTCGAGCTGGCCGGAAACGCGGCCCGCGACAACAAGAAGACGCGCATCATCCCGCGCCACCTGCAGCTCGCCATACGCAACGACGAGGAGCTCAACAAGCTCTTGTCGGGCGTCACCATCGCACAGGGAGGTGTCCTGCCCAACATCCAGGCCGTCCTGCTGCCAAAGAAGACCGAGAAGAAGGCCTAAAAGAGAGACAGCGCAATCGGCAACCGCCGCGTGCTCCCTTGGCACGCAGCGCGCCATTTGCCGCCTCGGCTCAAAAAACAAAACACAATCGGCCCTTTTCAGGGCCACCACACAAACCTACGTCCAAAGCAGAATTCCAGTCGTTCGTCGCACCACTTTTCTCTCTCTCTCTCTCTTTCTGTGTACGGTTTTTTCCTTCTTACACACACAGGCGCCGCCATCTTGTACACACGTACTTGGCCACCTCCTCCACTCAACTCCACGCACGCACAGTCTCGCGACCATTAACCAGCACACGTGGCGCACAACAACACACCTCAAAAATAATAACCCCTCGGCACTCAGCCGCGCCGCAACACACAGCCCATCCACCGACAAGAAGCATACAAGCAAAGAGGGAGGGGAAGGAAGGAAGGAAGGAAGGAAGGAAGGAAGGAAGGAAGGAGCTCACACAACGCAAGGGCACGCTTCCTTCCCTCCCAACCGCACCGCACACCACGTCAAAAAAAACTCCAAACAAAACTAAAAGGCCAAGTAGACTAAAAAGGAAAAGAAAAACCAGCAACACAGACTCTTTCGCACTTTTCAACTTCCGAACACTGTGGTGGCCCTGAAAAGGGCCGTTTTTCAATCTCTCTTTCCTTCTTCCTTCGGTCTCACACCGCCTAACCGCCGAAACCGTACAGGGTGCGCCCCTGCCTCTTCAGGGCGTACACCACGTCCATGGCCGTCACAGTCTTGCGCTTGGCGTGCTCAGTGTACGTCACCGCGTCGCGGATCACGTTCTCCAGGAACACCTTCAGCACTCCGCGCGTCTCCTCGTAGATCAGACCAGAGATGCGCTTCACGCCGCCCCTGCGCGCCAGGCGGCGGATCGCGGGCTTCGTGATGCCCTGGATGTTGTCGCGCAACACCTTGCGGTGCCGCTTGGCGCCACCCTTGCCGAGCCCCTTTCCTCCCTTGCCGCGGCCTGTCATTCTTCTTCTTCAAGCGTCTCAACCACAATAATATAAAAAACAGAAAGCAAGGCAAGCTCCTCTACCCGGCGCTAGCGAGTCGGCTACGGTTGTGGCGCCCAGCGCGCGCGCCGCCCCCCTATATAGACTCTGGGGCCCCGCGGCCCGCCCTCCCCTCCCCCCACCACCGCGCACCGAGGGCATATAAGCGCAGCACCCGGGGCGCGCGGGCCCGTTGTCAAGGCAGCACCGGACGCCGTCGCGCACGCATATCCTCCACGCCGCATCCGCATCCGCAGTAGCCATGGCCCGGACAAAGCAAACGGCCCGCAAGTCCACCGGCGGAAAGGCGCCGCGCAAACAGCTCGCCACCAAGGCGGCGAGGAAGAGCGCGCCCGCCACCGGCGGCGTCAAGAAGCCCCACCGCTACAGGCCGGGCACCGTCGCCCTGCGAGAAATCAGGCGCTACCAGAAGAGCACAGAGCTGCTCATCCGCAAGCTGCCATTCCAGCGCCTAGTGCGCGAGATCGCCCAGGACTTCAAGACCGACCTGCGCTTCCAGAGCTCCGCAGTCATGGCCCTGCAGGAGGCCAGCGAGGCCTACCTCGTCGGCCTCTTCGAAGACACCAACCTGTGCGCAATCCACGCCAAGCGAGTCACCATCATGCCCAAGGACATCCAGCTCGCGCGCCGCATCCGCGGCGAGCGCGCCTAAACCCGCACACCGCCAAACAAACAAAACGGCCCTTTTCAGGGCCACTAACGTCTCTCCGTCGCGAGCAAAACTTTGTCGGTCGCAACGACTAGTTCCCCACTCACTCTCCAGTCCAGTCCAGTCGTCCCACCCCCGGCCCGGCCCGGCCCGGCCCGGCGCGGCGCCGCCGTTTCCAAAAAAAAAAAAAAGCACCGCACCGGCCGAGCCAAGTCGCAAGCGTCAAATAGCGCCACCCACACAGGCCACGGCACAAAACGTGACGCCCGGAAAGCAAAGCAAAGCAAAAAAGACTATTCCAAAACCACCACCAAGACAAACAAACAAACGCGGCGCAAAATAAATAGGTAAAAATAATAAAAGTAAAATACACTTTATGTAACACCAACCGCGGCGCCGCCGCCCACGCCCGCCAACGACCCCACAATCCAACCACCGCGGCACGCAAACACCATCCACACATGACACAAACAAACAAACGCCAGCAAGCAAGACAGACAGACAAGGCAACCGACCGACCACGACACGACAATCAACACCTTCCCGACGTGCTTTGATGGCCCTGAGAAGGGCCGTTTTTGTTTTTGTCCGGGACCGCGCGACAGCCTCTGGTTGCGCGCCGGCCACCAGGCGACGGTGTCAACCGCCAACCCTTCCCTGCCCTTTTTACTTCTTCTTCTTGGGCGAAGCCTTCGCCTTAGACGGCGTCGCCGTCGCCTTCTTCGGGCGCGGCGCCTTCGGCTTCTTCGTCGGAACCTTGGCGGCCTTCTTCGCCTTCGACGGCGACTTGGCCTTGGCCGGCTTGGCCGCAGCCGCCTTCTTCGCACCCGCGGGAGCGGCCGACGCCGCAGACGCCTTCTTGGCGGCGCCCGCCTTCCGACCGGTCGCCGCCTTCACGCCGCCAGCCTTCTTTGCGCCGGCCGCACGGGCCCCCTTCTTCTCCTTGCTGGCCGGAGCGGCGCGCTTCTTCTTCGCACCACCGCCGCCACCACGAGCCTTGCCGCCCTCGGCCGCCCCGCCGCCGGCGCCGGCAAGCTTGAAAGAGCCCGACGCGCCCTTCCCCTTCGTCTGCACCAGCTCGCCAGCCACGACGGCCGACTTGAGGTACTTCTTGATAAAGGGCGCCAGCTTCTCCGCGTCCAGCTTGTAGTGCGCGGCAATGTACTTCTTGATCGCCTGCAGCGACGACCCGCCGCGCTCCTTCAGACTCTTGATGGCGGCCGTCACCATCTCAGAGGTGCGCGGGTGCGCAGGCTTGGCGCGCGGCTTCTTCGCAGACGACGCAGACTTGGCCTTCTTCGTAGTGCCGGTGGCGGCGGGTGCCGCGGCAGTCTCGTTCGTAGCCGCCTGGTCTGCCATCTTTTGCCTGTTCTCTTTTCTTTTTTCCCCCTTGGTTTCGCTTCCTTCTCTCCTTCGACGACGCACAACAGCGAGGGGCGCGCAGCAGAGAATAGCCGCGCACGCGCCTGGCCCAGCCAGTGTCGCGGGCGGGCGCGGACGGCCGAGAGAGCGGCCGCCACTCGGCGCGCCGCCGCGCCGCCGCGCCGCGCCTCCCGCGCTTGCTACCGCCCAACGTCCGACAGCCTGCGCGGAGCAGCCCCCAACCTGCGCCGCAACCACCCGCGCCATTCAAACCACCGAGGATGGGGCTACACACACCGACACCACGGTCGCCAACCAGTCGCCGCGGCGGCGCCGCAAACCACGGCCAAACTGCAGCCACCGCGCGCCACAGCCTGGGTCGGCCCGCCGAGAATCGCCGCCCCCGCCCAAATGCCGCCCCCACAGCCCCAGCCGACGACCCGCCACAATGGCCAAACCTTCGTCAAAACTCCCACACCGTCGCCGCGGCAGCCCGGCCACCGCGGCCGGCGCCACAGCCACACGAGCCGAGTCGTGCGGCGATGACGGCCGTGCACAAACGCACCTCCGCCGCCCCATCGCCTTCCGCCGTTTTCCCGATCGGCCCGCAGCCGTCGGGCCACGGCCGCGGGCCGTCCTCCTCCTCTCGCCTCGCCCGCCAACACCCACAGCCCTTCCAACACATTTTTCTTTTTCTTTTTTCTTTTTTTTTTTTCTACTTTTTTACGATCGCCGCCTGCGCAACATGGCACCGGCCGACGGAGCGCCAACCCCCCCGCCACAGGCGAAAACAAAACAACGATAAACAAACAAACAAAATAAATTACCAGCCAGCCCCAACTACAGACACACCGAATCTGCCCTCACAGCCGACCTTACACGCCTCAACGTCAAAACAAAGGTGGTTTCTTTCTTTCAACGGTTACCTTACCTTAGGTTACGTCAGGTTAGGCTAAGAAGGCGTCAGGGTTAGGTTAAGCGTTGACGTGACGTCACGTCTTAACGTAGGCGTTAAGCTAAGGTTGCGGTCACGTACGTTAGGTTAAGGCGACTTGGGGGTTGGCCTAAGGGCTTAGGTTAGGTTACGTTAGTTTAGGTGGCTGCGTTAACGGCTTAAAGAAGTTTAGGAGGTTAAGGCGTCGAGGCGGCCGCACCCCCTTAGCTGCTGCGGCTCGGCCACGCCACGCCACGCCACGCCACGCTTTGGGGTTTCATAAGGTCGCGCGGCGGGTCGTCGGCACGCCGCAAAGGACAAAACTGCAAGACGACGTCGAAAAACAAACAACAGGTAAAAAATAAATAAGTAAAAATAAACGACGCCGACAGGCGGGGATCAGCAGAACGAGCAGATTCCGGAGAGCGAACGAGACACACACGCACGCACGCACGCACGCACACACACACACACACAAACCCCCCCGAGCCGAGAGAGCACAGCACCACCACGTGTCGGCCTCCGCTCACCCGACTCGGCTGGGCTGGGCTGGGCTGGGCTGGGCTGGCGGCCGGGCCGGATGCACGTACACGTACGGCTACAGCCACTACCCGTACACAGCCGCTCTTCACGCAACACCAGCCAAATGGCGCGCCCGCGGCTCGTCGCGGTCGCGGTCGCGGTCGCGGTCGCAACGCCACGCCGGCACACTTTCGGCACCACCGTTTTCGCGCGCACCGCAAACAAAAACGCAGCCGACACACACAGAAAAAAAAACAACACAGAGCGCGAGAGACGGGCGGCGGCGCACCTTTCGCCAGCCGGCAGGCAATCGACTCGCCCAGTACGACAAACGTGCACGCCACCCCACCCACCAACCAACCAACCAACCAACCAGTCGTCGTCGTCGTCGTCCCGAAATCAAACAAACTCAGCCCCTGCTGCCAACGGACGCAGGCGCCACGCAGCTCCCTTCCCGCCACACTCGATTCGCAGCGCAACTCACCCGGCACACCGTCAAACGACGGGCTGGGCTCGCCGCATCGCCGCAACCTACACACCTTCCCCGCCACGACGCACAGCCCCACCAGACGCCCGTGCCGCAACGACACTACTGCACTACCACTACCGCACTACTCCTCTCGCCCTTGCCATACACGACACAACACGCCAAAAAATGAAAATCCAAATACAAACAAAAACACCGCCCCCACGACCCAAACACATGCACGGCGCGCCAACACACGCGAGGCAAGGCACGCAGCAAACGGCGTCCCCTCCGCGTCGCGCCATCAACCTACACACACAAGGCAACACCAACAACAAACAGCCAGCCAGCCCCACTCTCACGCCGCAAAAACAGAAAACACACCGAAACCGCCAAACGCCGCACATTCGCGCTTCGCACTCACCACACACCTCTCGGCATCCGTTTCGCACACAACGACGCGACGCACAATACATCATCACGGGCTACGCACGCACACCGCGACCCACTTTTTTACGACGCCCTCGGCAGAGCACACGTGCCCACGCCCACACACAGTCGACACAACGACGCAGCGCGCAGCAGACGCGGCCGCAACACATACCTCCCCGACGACGCGCCAACACCGCCAGCCACTGCTCACTCGCCCAAGCAACCCGTGCACACAACTGCCACACGCGTCCACCACGCCGCCGCCAACCACCCGCCCGCCAGGGGGCGCTCACGTCCGCGACAACAGCGCGGCACCGCCGGACCGGGCCGAACCGAGCCGAGCCGCCGCCTCCTCTCCACTCGGCACGCCACGTCCTGCTTGCAAAACACCTGGCTCGTCCCTCTGTACACACAACGCGCCTGCCTGCGGTCGCCGCCGGCATCTATCTACCTGCGCATCGGAGCCAGGCCGGCAAGCCCACACTTAAATAATGCACTTCAACCAGCCAAACAAACCCACTCTTCCTTTCTTTGCACAGCGCATGCAACAGCAGCCCCAGGAGCCGGGCCCGCCGCCAGCGTCTCCTCCTCCTCTGGGCACAGCCAGCCAGCCAGCCGTTCCCACCGCCCCGCCCCTGCTCTGCAGAACAAGAAAAAACGAAAAAGTACCAACACACGCACCCAAAGCGTAAGCCAGACAAGACCAGCCTCTCCAAGGCCACACACACACGCAAAAAAACAAAAACACAAAAACACTACAACAAAATAAAATAAAATGAAAAAGAAAAAGCAAGCTGTCGCCTCGCCCCCGCCCGTCCCCCCACCCCACCACATTCGCCCCCTCCGCTTGTTTTCCTTTCTACAATTTCCCTCTTTTCCACCCAATATCCCGCCGCGGTTTACGGGCACCGGCCGATTTTGCGCCCGCCCACATGTGTGCCTACTCCCCACCAACCATTCCCTCCGCAGCCCGCAGCCCGCTTTTCCCCCCCTCCCTGCCCACACCACACCACACCACACCACACCACACCACACCACACCACACCGACGGTGCTGACGTCGACACGCACCCAAGACAGGGGCCACGACCGTCTTTTTTCCTGGGCCCATCCCCGCACCGCACCTCCTTCCAATCATCAACGCTGTGGCGCCTGTGTCCGCGCGAGACGCGTGCGCGCCGCCTCTCTCAACATCCGTCCGCCGTCCGCCGTCCGCCGTCCGCCGTCCGGCCCGTTTTTCGGCCCCCAGGCCATCCGTCAACCACCACTGCCCCTGCCCCTGCCCCTGCCCCTGCCCGCCCCGCACCACACCACACACCGCTGCTTGCCCCGGCCGTTGCCACCAAAGGCGCCAACCGCAGCCCGCGCGCGCCAGAAACTACAGGGACCCAGCCGACCGACGAAAATCAGAGCAATTGGCCGGGAGGATCAAAAAGAGAGCTCCGAAAACCACCGTAGCGAGGCGTGGGAGGAAACGTTACGAGAAGCAGAAAGGGACCAGGAAAAATTCTGGAAATTTCTTAAAACTCGTAAACTAAACACGAAACATCTACATCTACATGGGGAAGGAACGACCCCACAGACCGAGCTGAAGCACTGGCGGATTCACTAGAAAGGCAATTCCAAGCACCAGAAGCGGTAGATGACGAAACTGATGACCACCAGGAAATGGTACTCAGAAGGGTAAAACCGCATCCTAAGTGCCCCGATCAGAACATCTTTCACAATCCAATAAACGCAGAAACCCCGTATCTTATCACATCACAAACATACACACATCCTAAGAAGGCATCAGGCCCGGATTCCAACTACTACATCACCTACCTCCAGCAACTATCAATTATCTATCTAACATCAATATATAATGCTTGCTTCAGACTAAACTACTTGGAAACAGGCCCGAGTCATCACATTACCAAAGCCAAACAAGGACTTATTATTTCCGCAAAACTATAGGCCAACTTCCTTGGAAACGTTCTCGGAAAGCTCATTCAAACTGAACTGAAGAAATTCAATTCTTAAAGGATAACAACATAATCATCCCACAACAATTCCGATTCCGCGAAGAACACAGCACCACCCACCAGGTGACCAGACTAGTCGAGCACATATGTCAGGCCAGAAACATTAGACACAGTACTGGAGCAGTCCTGCTTGACATTGGAAAAGCATTCGGATAACGCCTTATCTACAAGCTCCACCAGTACAACTGCCCCATCCACATTATTGCTTCTTTTCTCCGCAACAGAGCATTCTATGTCCATGTACCAGGAGCGGCAAGTAACACTAGATCCATAGAGGCTGGAGTCCCGCAAGGCTCAGTGCTGGGGCCCATTCTCTACTCAATATACACAAACAAACAGCTGGGAGGACACTTGTCACTATTTGCAGACGACACTGCAGTCTACCGCAGCAGTTCTAACCTGCAATATAGAGTCACAAAAATAGAGCAACACCTACAATCCATCCAGAAATGGGCTAACCAATGGAAACAAAAAACAATAAACGCGGAGAAAACCCAAGCAATACAATACGATTCACATTCAAAAAGAATACCTCCTAACCTGCATATACGCCTCAGAAATAACAATCTTCCATGGTCAGGCACAATAAAGTATCTAGGCATCAAGCTGGACAAGAGGTTGACATTTAGAGACCATGTTACACACGTTTGTAACAAGGCTGCAGCAGCAATATTCAGACTGTACCCAATCATCAAAGGAAACAGAATAAATATGCGCGCCAAAAAGAAAATCTCCAAAACCGTCATAGGAACCAGCCATCACTTACGGCTCTGAAAATCTGGTCAATGGCCGCAGACACCAAACATAACAAGAGTAAAAAAGGGTGCACAACAAATACTTCAGAATTACTGCTGATGCCGGCCGGTACCAGACAAACCGAGACATATACACAAACCATAACATACTCAATCAAAATCCCGGAAATCATCCAAAGAAAAATCCATAAAGTTTTTTTTTTTTTTTTTCCACCAAACCACGGATTCGAACCACCCACTCATCAGAAATCTGGGACAAAATCCACCCGACCCAAGAACGACATTTCCCATCACGACAAAACACCACAAACTACAACATACCATGATAAACAAAAATAAAATACAAACACCATAACACTCACTCAAACAACAAACATCTACACACACCCAAGAGACCCTATCATCCCATCATTTTGTTACCCAACATAATCAGACAGAAGGCAGGGATCAAGGACAGATCCGGTCCTTCGAGTACAGGGGGTAAAAAATACCCATCAGACCAGCTCTCTCTCTCTCTCTCTCCTCCTCGCTTCTCCGTGCCGACGCTGCCCCGCACACGCGTTCGGCCGACACCAACACGACAGGTCTTTGGGGCCCCGCCACTGCGCACACACGCACGCCTCCTCCTCTTCCTTAGTTCTTTTTCGCTTTTCTTTTCTCCCCCGCCCCCCGCTCTCACCGCCACATCATCCCGCAACCCTTGGGGGATGTTTCCCAACATCAACGCGCCCCAATTCCACTCTCTGCCCGTGCCGCACTCTCCACTTTGCTTCTCCCCGTCCCCTACACACACGACTACCGAAACCCCGGTTGACACACCTTCTCGTAGGACAGGGGTGCGTGCGTGCGTGCGTGCGTGCGTGCGTTGTCTTGACGGTGACAGCAACAGCAACGGATCCGTCCATCCCATTCCCCCCCACTCGGTAAAGAACCATGTTCAACCCACACTACACAACAAGGGGGGCACACACGAACGCGAAAGAAAGGGCAGGGCAGGGGCAACTATCTCGTACACATTCTTCCTCAGAACCCACATATCGCATCAACGAACGGCAGGCCAATTGCGGACTCAGCCGTGTCAGGCAAATCCAACCCAGCCAACACCTCCCACGGAAACCCTGACACTGATCCAGCAGTACGTCCACATACATCGCCACACCAAATACGGGTGACGAGTGAGCAACAAATGGAACAATACACAACAAGGGCTGACCTAATAAAAACTGCACGTCACGTCATACCTTCCAGACAGACGCAGTTCCGACGGGACGGCGGAACCGTATACGTACCTTTCAGCCACAACAACCGACCGACTGGACACGCCCGCGTCTCCAGCCAGCCAACCACCAGGGCCACACAGCCCGCAAGTTTCAGCGTCAACACTTCTTAACGTACGTTGCAAACTTTTCAAAACATTGCCACACACACACACACACACACACACACACACACACCACGAAAAGCGTCAACCTCTCTCACACTGGATACACTCAACACTTTTTGTCGGCGGAGCTTGAGGCCAACGGTTGACACACCCCCACCGGCCACACAGGTTTCCCCTTTGAAAATTTGCAGTGACGGAGACGCGGCATTACGAGAGGGTTGTTTCCGAGAGCGCGAGCTGGACGGAGCTGCGGCGCCGCCGCCGCCGCCGCCGCCGAGGGGTAATGAACGCACGCGATGCCGCATGACAGCCCATCACCCAAAGTTTCACCCACAACTGCACAGGTCGCACCCCCTTTTCGCGCCATACTAGTGTCGATCGTCAATTACAGCTGACGGTGTTCGCATTTGCCACTTGACGGGGGGGAAAAGAAAACAAACATCAGACACGCCATGTGTTTCTCTCTCTCTGTTACATCTAGGTCATTCGGCAGCCACTGTAAAAAAAAAAAAAATATTTTTACGACATGGTTGGGTAAGTGATTTAAAGACAACAATTGTGGGTCACACACCATAGACCATTTCGATAGTGTTCTTGTTCTTCTCTTTTTCCTTTTTTTATCGCTCAATTGAAATAAAACCTGGGGATGATGCAATGCTGCGATATGGCACAACCGTCGTCCATTGTACACAACTCGGGAACAAAAAGAAACCAATTCAGGGAACGTTCGTTCCTTCACAACGTTTCTTTCAACGCACTTGGTCTTTACCATCCTGTATTCAACACACATTTCCTTTCATCAAACTAGGGCATTTCCATAACAGTATTTGCAATACTGCTTCTTCGACGTCATTTCACCATCTTAACTAGAGACAGACAAACAACAAAATAGGAAAACAGCCTTGAGAACCCCGTCCACCAAATTTCAGTTAGCACGGCATCCAAGATTCTTTTCCGGGGAGTGCAGTGCAGCTGACGCTGCTCAGACCATATACCGTCGCCAGTCTCACTCAACTCTTGCGCATTCCATTCTACGCTACGTGACTATGCAAAAATGAATGAATCAAACCCGCCCAGAGAGCGTCTTGTGCGAGGGGACACACGATATAGAGAACAACAAAACACACAGGGGACACCACCAAAGTTGGAGAGAACGTTTCCACCACGGCAGCCGCGCCGTTACGCGCTTTTTTTTTCCTCCCCCCCACTGCACACCTCCGACACCACGGGAACGTTCACCGTCCCGTTGCCCTACACTGGCGTTTCTTTTCAACCCCCCACCCTATTCCTCGCTCCCCGGACATTCGACCGATCACAAAGTGCAACCTCTCGTTACCGTCGGGTGCCCCTCTCCATCCCCGGGGCGCCAACAACAAAACAAAAACACCACCGACGCCGTCGTCTCGCGTCACCTCACTCAACTGAGCGGAAAATACACGTACATCCAGAATGACGACACCGCCTCCACAAACAAAAACCAGACGTCAGACGTCAGGTCGAAAGAGGGCACCGTACGTCGTGGCGCGTGGTCTCCTAACTCACCTCGCGCGTACAAATACAATGCAATGCGTGTCTCCTCACGTTCACACACACCTCCACGCTCCACTTTTACGTCGCCCAACCAACCAACTAACTTAACCCACCCGCTCGGCGTAGAAGCAGCTGTAGGCGGCAACGTGTTTCTCACCCTCGCCACCAACGGTGTGACATCCGACAATCGCGGTTTGCTTTCCGTTCCACACCTCCGGCCATACCATACAAAGGGGACAAAAAAAAAAAAAAAAAAAAAAAAAAAAAAAAAATATATATATCAAACAAGCCAACTCCAGCGATCCGCCCCCCTAACACCAACACGTCTCGAAACACCCACGCGCCCACGACCCGGCTGTGGCTAAAGTGCGTATCCCAACGTCACACCAAAACCAAAGGCGCCGGCGCCGCACCACACCACACCACAAGCTACAGCTACAGCTGTGCCGCCGTCCACCCGCTCACAACAACAACAATTCCGCCCTTCCCGCAAAGGCATTTTGGTGGCCCTGAAAAGGGCCGTTTTTTTCTTTTCTTCGCCGCGCCGCGGACGAGCCTCCTATTTCCAAGAGCCACCTCCTTACTTGGAGCTCGTGTACTTGGTCACCGCCTTCGTGCCCTCGCTCACCGCGTGCTTGGCCAGCTCGCCAGGCAGCAAGAGCCGCACAGCGGTCTGGATCTCGCGGGACGTGATGGTCGAGCGCTTGTTGTAGTGCGCCAGGCGAGAAGCCTCGGCCGCAATGCGCTCGAAAATGTCGTTCACGAAGCTGTTCATGATGCTCATCGCCTTCGAAGAGATGCCCGTGTCAGGGTGCACCTGCTTCAGCACCTTGTAGATGTAGATGGCATAGCTCTCCTTCCTCTTGCGCTTCTTCTTCTTGTCGCCCTTCGAAATGTTCTTCTGCGCCTTGCCAGCCTTCTTGGCGGCTTTCCCGCTAGTCTTGGGCGGCATCACGAACAAACAGTCAGTCAGTCAGGCGCTCCGCTCCAGTCAGCGTCTCCCCACACAGTGGCACCCGCCGCACGCCGCCGCCGCACCTTTACCAGCTCGCCCTGCTGCGGCCGCCGACCAATGGGGCGCGCGCGCAACCGGCCGCCGCACCCGAGCCCATAAAGGACCCCCACCCCGCCGGCGCCGGCACGCACTCCGCTGCTCGACTCGCTGCGGCTCGCACCGTTTGGGGCGTTGTGCTTTTCTTTCTCGCTTCTTTCCAAACTAGCCCATCGCCATGTCCGGACGCGGAAAGGGAGGCAAAGTCAAGGGCAAGTCAAAGTCCCGCTCAAGCAGGGCTGGGCTCCAGTTCCCGGTCGGCAGAATCCACCGCCTCCTGCGCAAGGGAAACTACGCCGAGCGCGTCGGCGCCGGGGCGCCCGTCTACCTCGCCGCCGTCATGGAGTACCTCGCGGCTGAGGTGCTCGAGCTGGCCGGAAACGCGGCCCGCGACAACAAGAAGACGCGCATCATCCCGCGCCACCTGCAGCTCGCCATACGCAACGACGAGGAGCTCAACAAGCTCTTGTCGGGCGTCACCATCGCACAGGGAGGTGTCCTGCCCAACATCCAGGCCGTCCTGCTGCCAAAGAAGACCGAGAAGAAGGCCTAAAAGAGAGACAGCGCAATCGGCAACCGCCGCGTGCTCCCTTGGCACGCAGCGCGCCATTTGCCGCCTCGGCTCAAAAAACAAAACACAATCGGCCCTTTTCAGGGCCACCACACAAACCTACGTCCAAAGCAGAATTCCAGTCGTTCGTCGCACCACTTTTCTCTCTCTCTCTCTCTTTCTGTGTACGGTTTTTTCCTTCTTACACACACAGGCGCCGCCATCTTGTACACACGTACTTGGCCACCTCCTCCACTCAACTCCACGCACGCACAGTCTCGCGACCATTAACCAGCACACGTGGCGCACAACAACACACCTCAAAAATAATAACCCCTCGGCACTCAGCCGCGCCGCAACACACAGCCCATCCACCGACAAGAAGCATACAAGCAAAGAGGGAGGGGAAGGAAGGAAGGAAGGAAGGAAGGAAGGAAGGAAGGAGCTCACACAACGCAAGGGCACGCTTCCTTCCCTCCCAACCGCACCGCACACCACGTCAAAAAAAACTCCAAACAAAACTAAAAGGCCAAGTAGACTAAAAAGGAAAAGAAAAACCAGCAACACAGACTCTTTCGCACTTTTCAACTTCCGAACACTGTGGTGGCCCTGAAAAGGGCCGTTTTTCAATCTCTCTTTCCTTCTTCCTTCGGTCTCACACCGCCTAACCGCCGAAACCGTACAGGGTGCGCCCCTGCCTCTTCAGGGCGTACACCACGTCCATGGCCGTCACAGTCTTGCGCTTGGCGTGCTCAGTGTACGTCACCGCGTCGCGGATCACGTTCTCCAGGAACACCTTCAGCACTCCGCGCGTCTCCTCGTAGATCAGACCAGAGATGCGCTTCACGCCGCCCCTGCGCGCCAGGCGGCGGATCGCGGGCTTCGTGATGCCCTGGATGTTGTCGCGCAACACCTTGCGGTGCCGCTTGGCGCCACCCTTGCCGAGCCCCTTTCCTCCCTTGCCGCGGCCTGTCATTCTTCTTCTTCAAGCGTCTCAACCACAATAATATAAAAAACAGAAAGCAAGGCAAGCTCCTCTACCCGGCGCTAGCGAGTCGGCTACGGTTGTGGCGCCCAGCGCGCGCGCCGCCCCCCTATATAGACTCTGGGGCCCCGCGGCCCGCCCTCCCCTCCCCCCACCACCGCGCACCGAGGGCATATAAGCGCAGCACCCGGGGCGCGCGGGCCCGTTGTCAAGGCAGCACCGGACGCCGTCGCGCACGCATATCCTCCACGCCGCATCCGCATCCGCAGTAGCCATGGCCCGGACAAAGCAAACGGCCCGCAAGTCCACCGGCGGAAAGGCGCCGCGCAAACAGCTCGCCACCAAGGCGGCGAGGAAGAGCGCGCCCGCCACCGGCGGCGTCAAGAAGCCCCACCGCTACAGGCCGGGCACCGTCGCCCTGCGAGAAATCAGGCGCTACCAGAAGAGCACAGAGCTGCTCATCCGCAAGCTGCCATTCCAGCGCCTAGTGCGCGAGATCGCCCAGGACTTCAAGACCGACCTGCGCTTCCAGAGCTCCGCAGTCATGGCCCTGCAGGAGGCCAGCGAGGCCTACCTCGTCGGCCTCTTCGAAGACACCAACCTGTGCGCAATCCACGCCAAGCGAGTCACCATCATGCCCAAGGACATCCAGCTCGCGCGCCGCATCCGCGGCGAGCGCGCCTAAACCCGCACACCGCCAAACAAACAAAACGGCCCTTTTCAGGGCCACTAACGTCTCTCCGTCGCGAGCAAAACTTTGTCGGTCGCAACGACTAGTTCCCCACTCACTCTCCAGTCCAGTCCAGTCGTCCCACCCCCGGCCCGGCCCGGCCCGGCGCCGCCGTTTCCAAAAAAAAAAAAAAAAAAAAAAAAAAGCACCGCACCGGCCGAGCCAAGTCGCAAGCGTCAAATAGCGCCACCCACACAGGCCACGGCACAAAACGTGACGCCCGGAAAGCAAAGCAAAGCAAAAAAGACTATTCCAAAACCACCACCAAGACAAACAAACAAACGCGGCGCAAAATAAATAGGTAAAAATAATAAAAGTAAAATACACTTTATGTAACACCAACCGCGGCGCCGCCGCCCACGCCCGCCAACGACCCCACAATCCAACCACCGCGGCACGCAAACACCATCCACACATGACACAAACAAACAAACGCCAGCAAGCAAGACAGACAGACAAGGCAACCGACCGACCACGACACGACAATCAACACCTTCCCGACGTGCTTTGATGGCCCTGAGAAGGGCCGTTTTTGTTTTTGTCCGGGACCCCCGCGCGACAGCCTCTGGTTGCGCGCCGGCCACCAGGCGACGGTGTCAACCGCCAACCCTTCCCTGCCCTTTTTACTTCTTCTTCTTGGGCGAAGCCTTCGCCTTAGACGGCGTCGCCGTCGCCTTCTTCGGGCGCGGCGCCTTCGGCTTCTTCGTCGGAACCTTGGCGGCCTTCTTCGCCTTCGACGGCGACTTGGCCTTGGCCGGCTTGGCCGCAGCCGCCTTCCTTCGCACCCGCGGGAGCGGCCGACGCCGCAGACGCCTTCTTGGCGGCGCCCGCCTTCCGACCGGTCGCCGCCTTCACGCCGCCAGCCTTCTTTGCGCCGGCCGCACGGGCCCCCTTCTTCTCCTTGCTGGCCGGAGCGGCGCGCTTCTTCTTCGCACCACCGCCGCCACCACGAGCCTTGCCGCCCTCGGCCGCCCCGCCGCCGGCGCCGGCAAGCTTGAAAGAGCCCGACGCGCCCCTTCCCCTTCGTCTGCACCAGCTCGCCAGCCACGACGGCCGACTTGAGGTACTTCTTGATAAAGGGCGCAGCTTCTCCGCGTCCAGCTTGTAGTGCGCGGCAATGTACTTCTTGATCGCCTGCAGCGACGACCCGCCGCGCTCCTTCAGACTCTTGATGGCGGCCGTCACCATCTCAGAGGTGCGCGGGTGCGCAGGCTTGGCGCGCGGCTTCTTCGCAGACGACGCAGACTTGGCCTTCTTCGTAGTGCCGGTGGCGGCGGGTGCCGCGGCAGTCTCGTTCGTAGCCGCCTGGTCTGCCATCTTTTGCCTGTTCTCTTTTCTTTTTTCCCCCCTTGGTTTCGCTTCCTTCTCTCCTTCGACGACGCACAACAGCGAGGGGCGCGCAGCAGAGAATAGCCGCGCACGCGCCTGGCCCAGCCAGTGTCGCGGGCGGGCGCGGACGGCCGAGAGAGCGGCCGCCACTCGGCGCGCCGCCGCGCCGCCGCGCCGCGCCTCCCGCGCTTGCTACCGCCCAACGTCCGACAGCCTGCGCGGAGCAGCCCCCAACCTGCGCCGCAACCACCCGCGCCATTCAAACCACCGAGGATGGGGCTACACACACCGACACCACGGTCGCCAACCAGTCGCCGCGGCGGCGCCGCAAACCACGGCCAAACTGCAGCCACCGCGCGCCACAGCCTGGGTCGGCCCGCCGGAGAATCGCCGCCCCCGCCCAAATGCCGCCCCCACAGCCCCAGCCGACGACCCGCCACAATGGCCAAACCTTCGTCAAAACTCCCACACCGTCCGCCGCGGCAGCCCGGCCACCGCGGCCGGCGCCACAGCCACACGAGCCGAGTCGTGCGGCGATGACGGCCGTGCACAAACGCACCTCCGCCGCCCCATCGCCTTCCGCCGTTTTCCCGATCGGCCCGCAGCCGTCGGGCCACGGCCGCGGGCCGTCCTCCTCCTCTCGCCTCGCCCGCCAACACCCACAGCCCTTCCAACACATTTTTCTTTAACACGCGATCTAGTGT